>NW_017670599.1:224375-260941 GCF_001879085.1 Nicotiana attenuata
TTATTGAAGTCGTCTAGGATTAACATTCATTGAGTGTAAATATCAAAAGGTTTGCGCATGATAAATTAAACTTGAAGAAGAGGCCCTTTCAGATTTTCAAAAAGGCAGCATTGGGAATTGTTTCGACTCAAGCTTTCCAGATTCCCCATGAAATTCATCTCTCTATATTAAGGTGGATAAGAGCAACGTAGAATGGCAACAAAAGTGCAACACAGAATCAATTGATGGCCGAAGACTGTGTTGCTTATGTGGACGAATTCTATTTCTCAGCATTGTATGATGAGGAACAATTGTTTCCAATTTTTAGATGAAAAATATGTAGAGGATTTGCAATTTCAAGAGGCCTTTGTAGGAAAATGACACCGAAAACTAACAATAATAATACTCTAATAATATTATTTGTAAACGAAAACATACAGATTGGCTTGAGTCTGTTTAGACATTGTCCTAAGAAACTATTTCAGCAATGTGAAATATTTTCCCAGGATTAAAGAAGTCCATCTCTATTTATTTGGAGGATACGAAAATCAGAAGAATATTAATAATAAATCCAGCAAGTTGGAAAACTGTAAAAGAAATAACTTGTGAATGAGAATTTGGCCGAAATGGGACTATAGACGAAAGCTTAATAATTGCTATGATAATGGCTATGTAGCTAGGTAATGATTGAACTACAAAAGAGAAAGATAATTTTCTGTGATGACCCAAAGGGTCATCTTATGTTTTAGAACTCGATTCCATGCTTCGAGGTCTTCAAAACCTCATCTTGTTCCTCCTCGATTTGGGCTGCGTGTATCCGAAAAGCCTTTTTGTGAAAAATTGATGAAATAATAATTTTTTGCCTAAAAAGTTGATTTTTGTTGACTTCGGTCAACGTTCTAGGTAAACAAACCCAGACCCGTGCTCATACTGTCCAGGTGGGTCCGTAGTAAAATATGGGACCTGGGCGTATGCCCGGAATCAAAGTTCGAGGTCCCTTGCCCGAGAAATGAATTTTTGATGAAAATAGTAAGACTAAAATTATAATGGTTTTAAGAATTTGGTTAATATTTGATCTTGTTGGTACCGGGTCCGTATTTTGGTTTCAGAGCCCGTTACAGGTCCATGATATTTATACCTTATCTATGAAATTTGATGAGAAACGTGACTGATTTGACGTGATTCGGACCTTTGGTTGAGAAAATAGAAGTTTTGAAACTTTCTTGAAAATTTCATGCAATTTCATGCTAAAATCGTAGTTCTAGGTTCTATTTTGACGATTTGATCCGTGCAAGCAAGTTCGAATGATATTTTTAAACTTGTGTGTATGTTTGGTTTGGAGCCCCAAGGGCTCGGGTGAGTTTCGGATAGGCTACGTGATGTTTTAGACTTGAAAATTCTGGTGTTTTTGGCTTCAGCTGTCATCTGGTATGTTCTTCTTCGCGTTCGTGAAGGGACTCTTGCGAACGCGGAGAGTAAATTGGCCTGAAGGAGAATTCTTTCTACGCGAACGCGAAGTTCTGGTCGCGAACCCAGAGCGTTGGGGGCATTACCCTTCGCAAACGCGACCAGGCTAACGCGAACGCGAAGCATTGGGACCTGGGGAGGGGAAATTAACTCATCGGAAACGTGGCACTTGGCTCGCGAACGCGGAGGCTGGGGGGGAGTATGCCTTCGCGAACGCAAAGGGTAACTCACGAACGCGTAGGCCAATAGGGCCATATCTTCGCAATCGCGACAGGCCTCTCGCGAACGCGAACAAGGCCTGTCCAGTTGTTTTAAAACAGAACAAGCACGGGATTTCTTCAAGAAGTTCACAACCTTTTCATTAGAACTTGACTAGGAGCAATTTTGAAGAGGGATCTCAACACCAAATCATAGGTTTGTGTTCTTTATCTCATTTCCTTCAATTTCTATAAACACCCATTAGGTTTCTAGCCCTAAATCTTGTTCTTTCATGGTAGAATTAGGGATTTTTGGAAGAATTGGAGGTTTTATAAAATAGGGATTTAGACCTCGATTTGAGGTTGGATTCCGGAAATAATTACATATTTGGGCTCAGGGGTGAATGGGTTTTGGTCCGAACCTCGAGTTTTGGCCAAGCGGGCCTGGTGTCGGTTTTTGACTTTTGGGGGGAAATGTTGGAAAACTTATAATTATGTATTGGAATTGATTTCTTTTGCGATGTATGATGTTATTAAGTTAATTATGACTAGATACGAGTGGATTGGAGGTGGAATCTAGAGGAAAAGTGGTATTTGAGCATTGAGTGGCCTGTGGATTGAGGTAAGTGTTGTGTCTAACGTTGACTTGAGGGATTAGGGATCCCCGACTTATTTGCTATGTGAAAATCCATGTGTGTGGCGTATAGGTGAGGTGGCGAGTACCTATGCGCTGCCAAATTATGTGTTTAGCCTGTTTCTTTTCCCCTTCCTAATACATTGTCTTCCTGTCTTAAGTGCTACATGTTTATTGGTGTTTCCATGTTTAATTACTTCTGATAGAAACTAAGCGTCCACCAAACTGTATAGAGAACCAGGTTCTCTATCATTTCCCACTGTAAGCAACAGACTGTCAGTATAGGGAATCGGGTTCTCTATTTGTTCCCACAGTGAATCAGCAGTAAATAAAGAACACAGAGGAATTTTACGTGGAAAACTCCCAGCTCAACGGGATTAAAAACCATGACCTACCCTTATAGGATTTTAACTTTACTACTGAGCAATCTTTAGATTACAACCTATTGTAACCTAAGAATTAACCTCGTAATCCCTCACTAACTTGTAACTACACTATTACAAGCCACTTTATAAAAACTCTTTTACAAAGACTTAATCACTCACTAACTTGTAACAACACTATTACAAGCCACTTTGTAATAACTCTATTACAAAAGACTCACAACTCGACTAACTCTAGCCAAGACACAAACACAAGGGTTTATGATTTACAAGAGGTTTCCTACACAATGCTTCTAACTAAGCTAAGTAGGAGTTACAAATGAATAATAAATAACAAAGACTCAACAAACCTAAGGACTTAAATATCTTTAATCTTTGGATCTGGTCCTTGAGGTTGCAGCAGCTTTGTTCTTGAGAGAGGTTGTGTCTAGCACTTGAGAG
Source organism: Nicotiana attenuata (assembly GCF_001879085.1). Taxonomy (NCBI): domain Eukaryota; kingdom Viridiplantae; phylum Streptophyta; class Magnoliopsida; order Solanales; family Solanaceae; genus Nicotiana; species Nicotiana attenuata. Next base: position 227,477 of record NW_017670599.1, read on the forward strand.
AATATCTTCTTTTTGATTTTTGCAAGTGTTGGAGTTGATCAAATCCCTTGCCTCATGTAGATAATATATGTGTGTGATATCATTGTTGATACCCAATTTTTCCCTATATATTTTAAATATGAAAAAATACCTTCGAAATGGCATATATAAGCATGCACAAGGTTTTTATTATTTTTTTTTTCATAATTTTAAGGGTTTAAATTGATTTGTTTTCCCCTTTTTTATCCATAAAACCCCAATAAATAATTTTTTTCAAATTATTGTTGTGATGATTTACTCACTTAATTGCTATACTTATGTCAAAATATGGCTAATATATTTTTCTTGCATTTTTATAATTACATTTAGTATTTTTTAAGCTAAATTGCATATAATTGCAATGTTAGCCCATTTAGTGTATAATTAAATTTTATGCGCGTAAAATTGGTCCCTATATTTTTAAAATGACAATTATATATTTTAAATTATTTTGGCACATTAAATTATTTTCCAGAAATTATTTGTTATTTTTTAAAATTAAAATAGGGAAAATTGGCTATTTAAATTATAGCTGGACTTGCCATTTCAATTGCAGCCCAAATTGGACCCAACCCCAACCCAATTTCTTATTAAAATACCCGACGCATCTAGCCAATCAAATTTTGGCCGTTGATCTCCCAGATCAATGGTCCATACCCATCCTTTCCTTTTTTAATCCCTAACACCTCCTAACCCTACCCATTCTTTACAACCCGCCGCCTTCAGTTGCTCTCGTCTCCTCTCTTCTCTCAACCTAACCCTAATCCCTCTTCAACCGCTGCCTCCTTCTCCGGTCTTCTCCGGTGACCACCTTTCAACCCCAAGCCTCCAATGGCTCCTTCATTGCCTTGCTCATCTTTTCTGAGGCCTTCAAGGGCCCTGGGCCACATCGACTTATGTCTAGGGTTGCTGTTTTGGCTGTTCATGACTTCTCCAGTGTGATTCTGAGCAAAATCACACTATATTGGTTAAGATCTTTGAAGTTCTAAACAGGTTCTACCATTTCTATTTGGGTTTCTTCTGAAACCCTAATTTTTGTTTACACCTCCTAGATCTGGGCTATTTTTAAACGATTCAAATCTGCTCCTTTTATGTTTTACACTGTTCTTGAACTTCTCTTGCAAAATCATCGATTTCAAGTTGCTTTACTTTCTTTTAAAATTAGGGTTTTTCAGGACTTCTTCTACACTTTGTTTAAATCGATTCTTCATGTTTTAACTTCTATTATTTGCATATCTCGAACGATTCTATGCTTTTACTCCTTTTTCAACTCGTCTATGTTGAAAACCCTAATTTCTTATCCTCAACCTTGGGTTTCTGAGTTTTGTTTTGATAAAATGTTCAGTAATCCCTATGTTTCTATGATTCTGTGATTTTTTGCCCTACGTTTGTTTTCTATGGTTCTTAGTTGTGGTTATCCCTGCCTATTGTGTGATTTTGCCTATTTGGTTCACCAATGTTTCTGATTCTTCACTTCTCCTACCTGTACCATACTTAGCTTACTAATTCAGACCATGCTCTACATGAATCCCTAATTTTATATGTGATTCTTGTCCTACTCCACCTCTTAGGGTTCTGATTTTGCTTACCATGTGTTTGTTCTTATAGAGTGGTGCTAAATCAGTGTTACCTCCTATTCTTGCATCCCTGAATCTTTGTGATTGATCTTTCATGATTATTCTACTGATTTTTACCTTGTAAAACGTTTTTCTAACTTTATTCGATAGTCAATTATGCTGTTAATTGATTGCTCAAGTCTTTCCTTGATTTATGTGTGCTGAACCTGGCCTCAATTACATATTGTATTCTTGTACTATGCAGAAAATATTTCCTTAATTGGCATGTCCAGCCTTACAAGATATCTTTCCTTATTTGGAATATGTTTATTACGGTTCAAAGTTAACTCCTCAATTAAAGGGGACTTACCTTGATTTCCTGACTGATTGATCTCAAGTTCCTTAATTACTAATGGACTGTGATTTGTTTACCTTATTTACTACCTGCTTTCAAAATATATATACCCTAGTCTTTCATTAGCACAGACACGACCACTTGGTTAAAAAATATCTCTCATACTTAAAAAATTTCTGCTCTCTCTCTTGTGCTACTTGCTACTGCTCTAAGTTAGTCGGCTGCAAGCCAAGGCTAACCATTTGTGTTCTCTTGTTCTTTCATTCTACTCACTATTCTCTTTACTGGTATGTCCTAGTTTCAATTCAAAGTTCCAACAACAATATGATTCTCTTATTGTTTCAGTTCATCTTGTTTCTAGTTTGCTTCTATTTGTGGTTTTGTTGTGAAACTTGTAGTTGAGGGTTACATTATTAGCATGTCTCCCCCTCCCTTGAGACCAGAATATTTTCCCTTCTGTTTGTTTCTGAGCATGTCTACACCAATCATCACTTACTTGTTATATGTTTACCACCATGAAGTCCCCAAATCCCTATTCCCCTGCATGTGAGTTTGTTCTTTATGTCTGATTTTGTGATTATGTCTAGTTAGCTGCTTCTGGGCATGACTATACTAATTCCCAGGTCGTTGCTTAATTATGTGTCCTATGTGTTCCCAAACTCCCTTGACCCCTATGTGTGACTACTGAGTTTACTTGGTTCTGCGAATTGTCTATGTGCAAACCTGCCCTAAGGTGTTTGGACTTCTGTTCATCTCCTCAACCCTTTTCTTTGAACAGTCTCTATTGATTTACTAAACTACTTTCAAACAGGCCCTCTTTTATACAATTTTTCACTAAAATTACTTTCTCTCTACTCTTAGTCAATAAGTTCTGCCCCCTCTAGTATGTGTACTGCATTGGGATCCTCTCGAGAACCCTCTGAACTCTAGCATACTAAGTCCGGCCCTTCCACACTGCACTTGTTCAATTTTGGTTACCAAGTCTAGCTATAAGCACTGCCCGGGATCCTTGAGATCCTTAGGGAACTTTGATGCACCTAGACTATGTCATTGTCTATAGAATTGAGGCATATGAGGTCATTGGAGGCTTTGGGGATTCTGGGCCTAATTGAAGGCTTCCTATAGAATAGCTTCTTGATTTTTATTTACTTATGTAATTCATTCATTGGTCTGTAATAACTTGTAAGCAGATATTGGGGTATTTAGTGAAAAGGGTGGGTAGATACATGCTTTATGGGGTAATACGGGAAGAAATCCTGCTCTTAGGATCTTACTTTTAAATCTGTCCACTTTGCGCAATAGAAAACATGCTCATAGGGGTTTACTCTTTTAAGTCTGATTGCTTTGCCTAATAGAAATCATGCCTATAGGATCTCACTTCTATTGTCGTTTGCATCAAGTAGAAAATCATGTTCATAAGGTTCTGCATTTTGTCATGTTTAGAAACCATGCCTATAGGTTCCAAACAATCATGTCTTAAAATCAGATTAATAATAGATTCCATGCCTATAGGACTTAACTCAGATTCTGGTACAACGAGTATTTATGTATGTTTCCCCGCCTGCAAACCGTTAAAATCAGTATTACACTTAGATATCATGCCTATAGGGAACCATATTCGAAATTCAGCTTTAGTCTAAATAAGTCAACTTGATCACGCCTAGTTCATTTCTGAATTGGTTTTATTAAGTACTAAGTATTTCCTGAAACAAGTTCTTTCAAACTTCCTCAATCTCATTAGATACCATGCCTATAGGTATTAAAGGAGTCTATTTCGAAAACCTGTTTGTTTCTGCATTAATATCGACACAGCATCTGCATATAGGCAAGCCTTAGGGCATCTTCAAAACTGCATTCCCCTTAAGCTCTCTCTATCGTTAACGTTTCTGATGCTAATAACCTTTAAAAGAGTCCCTAGGCAACTTCTAGGTTATAACTTCTGGGTATAAAGATGTGGTCTATTTTTTGCATAGTCACTTAGAGATCCTGTTTTAGAACTTCGATTAATAAAGACCTTAATTGTGTTCGAGTCGTGCTGTTTGTATGTGTACTTGAGGAGGAAAACTGAGCCTTTATCTACTCCTTCCTATTCTTGTTTGCAAAGTCTTAATTGTTTTGCTTGTCGCCTTAGAATTTTCACCTTCAAAAAGCTTAGGGGTTTGTCTAGGACCACCTATAGGTAGAGGTCCTAACTCCCTCCAGGACCATTAATAAGGGACGGGTAGCAGCACGCGATAGGAATCCGTGACCAACACTCGCTTTGCATGACCAATAAGGGGACGGGAAGGGTAGACACGGATATATGACCGGTGCGCTAATGCCACGCGTAGCTCCTTTCTAAGGAGTGATTACCGGGCATTGTACTGATGTGATCCTACAGGCTAACCAACCTAGGACCTCCCTCTTCCCCAAACCCTCTTTGCTTGAAACTTTATTTTCCTTTCTTTACAACCTGTTTAAATTCTTATTTTTATACAATGCCCCCAACATGCTCTACTCGCAATTATTTGCTTCAATTGTTTATTTATGCACTAATTTGTGAAATGAGTTCGGCCGGGACCCATAGTTGTGGACCAAGAGGGGTGCCTAACACCTTCCCCTCGAGGTTACTTCGAGCCCTTACCCTAATCTCTGGTAATGCAAACCAACCCACGAGTTAATCGCTCTAGGTGCCCTAACGCACCATAATCCGTTAGGTGGCAACTCTTCAAATACCCAATTCCCAAAAGGAAATGAGTCATTACACCCCGTGAATGTCAAAACCCGGACTTCTCCCTGCGAGGAGGGGAAACAAGGGGGCGCGACAGCATGGCGACTCCGCTGGGAAAGTGGAGGCTCTTACCATAACGAACTTGTCTTTACAAGTTAGTCCAAGCATACTTTATCCCGTACCCTTCTCCCTTATTTGAATTTAACTGTCTATTTTAAGAATTTATGATTCTTTTAGTACCTGAAAACTGACTTGTCTCCTTATTTTTCTTTCTCTGTAACTGTCTCTTCAATTATTTAAATGATGTATTTATTTCTTCCTACGTGAAAATACTTTCCTACATGTTATTAACTGCTGCATAATTATGCTCAACATCATACTCCACTCGTGCCAAACAAAATGCTATAGCAACGCTTGATGAGTAGTTGCACCCTTGCTATATCATTACCCCCTAAATTTGGAAAGGCTTATTTGCGGTAAAACTATTCGATCAGCGGTGCAGTCGATGGTTCCGTGCCTTCCCCCTTGAGTTGTCCGCTCAAGGGTACCAGTCTAAAACCCCATAGAAACCTTACTCTGTTTAAATTGTGCATGCATCATGGTCAAACCTAGCCGGGTCAGTTATGTTGTCCACATAATGATCCTTTAAGATAGCCTTGTCCAAAAGTCCACTGGGTTTCCCTAAACCCAAACGGACATCATCAGGTTCCGTGCATTTATTTGGAGAACTAAATGCTTCATGTTAATTGTTGATGTTAAATAGTCGAGTCTGGTGGGGGTAAGGGCCTAACCTTTTTTGCCTTGTAGAAATATGAGACACGAAGTCCCCAGATTCGGCATGGTCACCAATATCCACCCAAGATTGCTGAGTTGGTGGGAAGATTTGCATTCTAGTGACAAAACCCTCGTTAGAAAATATCTGGGTAATCTACCATCCCTCCTGGAGATCCAGCCTAACAACATGATAATAGAGGCTTCTACCTTATTTTGGGATTGTGAAAGGGCCGTGTTCCGCTTTGGGGACATCGAAATGACACCTTTGCTAGAGGAGATAGGAGGACTGGCCGGTCTAGTGTGAGAAACCCTGGGTTTGCTGATGCCTGAGAACCGCACAGGCAAGGGTTTCCTAAAAATGATGGGTTTGAAGAAGAATGCAGAATTGGTATGCCTAAAGGAATCGTACATCCCTTTTGACTACCTATATGAAAGGTACGGTCACAGCAAATCATACCGTACCTACCATGACAAGTTTGCCATCACATCCTTGGGACATATCCATCATAGAGTATTCGTCTTCATGTTTTGCTTCCTGGGTCTGATCGTGTTTCCAATGAAGAAAGGGAGAATCCATACTAGGCTGGCTATGGTAACCAAGACCCTAATGGAGGGGATTGGTGGGCAGACATTCAGCATTGTACCCATGATCATTGCAGACATATACCGAGCCTTAGAGAAGTGTCAACAAGGAGCGAGGCACTTCGAAGGCTGCAATCTACTACTTCAGCTTTGGCTCATGGAACATCTCCAAAAGGGTGAATACCGACAAGAAATTCAGCGAAGGGCCTGGGATGACCACATCGCTTTCCTCCATCCAAAGCAAATGAATTACATCCCCAACATGTTCGCTCGGCCTGAGAATGCCAAAGAATGGGTTGAGCTCTTTGATAACCTGACTGAGGAACAAGTTCAATGGATGATCGAGTGGTTTCCGACAGAGGAATTCATCGCCCGATCTAGAGATGCACCTTTCTTGATACTGATTGGTCTAAGAGGAACATACCCTTACGTCCCTCTTCGAGTTATGAGGCAAGCAGGTAGAAAGCAAGTCATACCCAGGGTCGACAAAATGAGCCATCTTCGAGCTGACTTCCAAAATGATGATAGTCCCCACAAGTGCCAAGCCCAGCACATGTGGCACTGCAAGATCGTAATGGAAAAAAACACCATTGAGCCAGACAGATATCATGCCGGTTGTACCCCTTTCTATTCTGGTTGGTTGGAAGACAATTGGGATGGTCTGGGCAAGCCAGGGTTCGTTCAAGGCCACAGAATTATAGATGAAAAGGCCGAGGTGCAAGTCAAATACAACCAGCTGCACAAAAGGATCCGTGAATGCGAGAGCGAACACCGCGAGATACAAGAGTCCAACAAGAAGCTGATTGAGGAATGGAAAGACATGGCTATCATTGCCAACAAAAGGCTAGGATACTTAGAGCGAAGCATAGTAGAACTAGAGGGAAAATTTCTCAAAAGGGTTGAAGACTGTCAAAAGGCTGAAGGGACCGAAGGTGGACATCTAGCCAGAGCATACCTGTTGCTGGGACTTCGCGAATTGGGGAAGCTGTTCGAAGGAGCCAAGGATGTCGAATCTGGGGAAGGTCTTTCTGGGATCAAATAGATAGGAATTTACTTTTTAGCTTTATGAATGTAATAAGGCCAATGACCATTAGTGACCTTTATTTCTTGCTTATTTAGTGTCGTTTTGGGATTCGCGTATTTTTATCAATAAAATGAGGCATTTAGCATTCTAAGTTCTCTAAATCAATTTGTCGCTAGGCCTACCTCGGGCACAAAGAGGTTCCCAAATTAGGACACGCTTTACATTCCCGCACTATGCGTTTAAATATTGCAATAATTTTTATAATCCCCACTGACTTGATTGCCTTTTGTTTTTATTTTATTTTCTTTCTTTTATTCCCCTCCCAAATGGTTAGTTTGTGCACTCTGGCATCGTTATCTTATTTCACAAGATCCAGGGGCCCTCCATCCACTCCTCCTCCTAGTCCATCTAAAGGAAAGAACAAAGGCAAGAATAAAATGGAAGATTTAAACAACATCAAGGAAGGAGAACACAGCTGAACGGGTAGAGGCCACTGATGGCCAGGGTATTCGGGTTCCTAATGAGAATGTGTCACAGCTTGAACAAAAACTGTTGCAATTCTAGGAAGAGCTCGATCAGGTTCAAAATCTGGCAAACCTGTCATTTTCCCTCAACACCCCAGACATCAACTTCCCCAACGCCCAAAACTCTACACCTCCTCAAAATATCCCAAAATAGCAGAATCATCCCGCACCTCATCATCACGCTGCTCCACCAAAGAACCAATGTAACACCTACCATACCCCAAACAACACTCCACTACTCATCTCAAAACCTCAGAACTCTACAAACGACCATTTCCACACCCATACACCAGGCCACCATAACAATCCTATCTACGTGGAGACCATGCCACACTCATCCCAACCTATCTCATACACACCTGAGTCTGATAAAAAGGATTTGCTTATCAGGAACTTGGCCGAGGAACTTAAGAAACTGACCAACTGGATTCAGGGCGTCGAGGGAAGCAAAGGAATCGAGGGGCTGAACTATGAGGACCTTTGCATACAGCCTGATGTCGAACTGCCTGAGGGGTACAAGCCTCCTAAGTTCGAAATGTTTGATGGTACGGGTGATCCAAGGGTCCATCTGAGGACCTATTGCGACAAGCTGGTTGGAGTAGGGAAGGATGAAGGTATCCGCATGAAGCTGTTCATGAGGAGTTTGGAAGGAGATGCATTGTCTTGGTACATCTACCAAAATCCCAAGAAATGGTCAAGCTGGGTGAGCATGGTATCTGAATTTATGGACAGATTCAGATTTAATACAGAGAATGCACCAGACGTGTTCTATATCCAGAATTTGAAGAAGAAGCCCACGGAGACATTTTGCGAGTATGTTACTCGCTGGAGGTCCGAAGCTGCTAAGGTTAGACCCGCCTTAGAAGATGAGCAAATGAAAAAGTTCTTTGTCCAGGCTTAGGACCCGCAGTACTATGAACGGTTGATGATGATTGAAAATCACAAGTTCTCCGACATTATCAAATTAGGTGAAAGAATTGAAGAGGGTATTAAAAGTGGTATGGTCACAAATTTCGAAGCCTTGCAAGCTACGAATAAGGATTTACAGTCCGGTGGTGTGTCCAAGAAAAGGGATGTGGGGCCCGTGATGGTTGCACAAAGGACCAAGTCTCCCCTCAAATACCAAACTTACCCAACACCTCCACTCACATACCAGCCAACCCCAAATTACCAAGCACCCTCACCCTCGTACCAAGCTCCGCCACCAACTTATCAATCATCTCCACCCCCTACATATCAACCTACTTCACCCAGATACTCCCAACCCGCTCATGTCTACCACACTTATAATTCTCAACTATCCCATTATCAATCACCCCCTGCACGCCAAAACTTCCCTAGACCTCGACCTAATTTTGATCGCAGACCTCAAAAATAATATACCGCCATCGCTAAACCCATCGACCAGCTGTATGAGAAGCTCAAAGCTGCTGGTTATGTCACCCCCATCCCTGCTGCAACCCCTGAGAATCCTTCTCAATGGGTTAACCCAAACAAGTCCTGTGCATACCACTCCGGCATGAAAGGGCACACCATCGATGAATGCCGCTCTTTGAAAGACAAGATACAGTCTCTGATTGATAACAAGATCATTGTGGCAAAGGAACCCGCTCCAAACATCCGCAACAATCCTCTGCCAGACCATAAGGGTGGAGGTATCCACATGATTGAAGTAGAAGATGACTGGGATCCTGAGGGATCATTCGGGTTGATCGCAAAAGGTGATGACCCAAAGAAACCGGCAATTACTCTCAATCTAATCATAGTCCAGATCTAACTGTCTGAGGACGCTGAGGTGAATATGTCTATACCTCTTGAGTTTGAAGCAGCACCACTCGCAAAGACACCGGTACCAATTGAGGTTGAATTCGTGCCTCCGGCAAATGCACCCGCACCATTTGAGGTTGCAGTCTTGCCACCCAAGGCACATGTTCCATTCGAAGTAAGGATAGACGCGCCGATCCCAGTGGAGATGTCAACCACGCCACCCTTCTATACAAATGCTATACCTTGGGACTATACAGCCTAGGCTAGAAGGAAGAGCAAGGTCGGGATTGAAGAAACTGTCGCAGCACAGGGTATGACAAGAACTGGTAGAGTCTATACCCCTGAACATCTAGCTGAGTCAAGCAAGCAAGCCTCCAATCGGCCACCCCTCATCGAGACAGATCCGTACGACCTTTGGAGGAAAGTACAGGCCAAGGAGTATTCGGTCATCGACCAGTTGAACAGGATGCCAGCACAAATATCCATCCTCTCTTTGCTGCAAAATTCTAAGACGCATAGGAATGCTTTGTTGAAGGTGCTGAATGAAGCGTACGTACCAAATAACATCACTAGCGGGGAAATGTCTAATATGGTAGGACAAGTGCTGGAGAGCCATAAGATCACCTTTCATGAGGACGAGCTGCCACCTGAAGGGCTGGGGCACAACAAAGCACTGCACATCACCGTGCAATGCGAAGATTATTTCATCACCAGAATCCTGATCGATGGAGGGTCCAGTCTTAACATTTGTTCGCTGATAACGCTGAAAAAGTTGGGAAAAGGGCTACATGAGATAAAAGATGGAGCAATCAATGTGAAAGCTTCCAATGGTTCTCAGAGGTCCACCATTGGTGAGATTAGTCTATGCCTGCAGATGGGACCAACCTGGTTCGAGGTCGATTTCCAGGTAATAGATGTACCAGTGTCTTACAACTTGCTGCTGGGACGGCCAAGGATCCATGTTGCTGGGGCCGTAGCATCAACGATGCATCAGGCAGTAAAGTTCGAATGGAACCACCAGGAAGTGATCATTCACGGCGACAGTAGCAAACCTATATACAGTCGTCAGACTATTCCGGCAATCGAGGGAAGAAGGAAGCTGGGTGGGGAAACTTACCACCACATTGAATGGGTCAATGCTATCGACAAAGACAAATGGTGGGATAGCAAAATTGATAGTATACTGAGTTGGAGTGGGTACGAGCCTGGCAAAGGGCTCGGCAAGAACCTCCAAGGAATCTCTAAACCCATAAAACTCAAGAAACATGGCACTACCTTCGGTTTGGGATATGAATACACCTGGGAAGAATTTAATAGTTGGTCGCCACCATGGCGCAGTCCTTACTACCCACTAGAGCAGCCAATACCGTATCTGGAGCAGACCTTCTAACAGGCCGACATTATTTATGGGTCAGATGAAGAAGAAGCACTTGCAGCAGTGAAGAACTTGTTTCTAGAGGACGCTGACATGGACTGTTGCGTTATTCTCGAGGAGGAGGGGGAGGAAGGCCCTTCCATACAGGCTGTGAGCAGAGGGGCACATCTCAAGAATTAGACCATCAGGACAACCAAAGCCCGACGAGCCTCGGGGTAGCAAGGCTAAAACAAGCATTATACTGTTTTATTTACTAACGCATTTTTCAATTCCCGCAATAAGATCTTCGATGTTCAAAACAATTATTCAATTTATCAAAAGCATTTTTGATTTTTCTTATGAATTAATATTTATTGCTATCGTTTCTCTCATTACTTTACCTATATAGCATTACTATTACTTGTCTTGATGAACCAATGACTGTGACATGCAATGAGACAACGCAACAAACGGACATGGATTCAGTGGAAGATGACATACCAGACGAGATTGTCAAAGAAGTTAAGAATTTTTAGAACAGACCTAAGTCCAACCTGGACGAGACCGAAATTGTCAACCTGGGAGATTCAGAAAACGTTAAAGAAATGCGAATCAGCATTCACCTGTCACCATCAGAGAAGAAAAAGTACACAGAATTTCTAAAGGAGTACAAGGACATATTCGCCTGGTCGTATGATGACATGACTGGTCTGAGTACGTCTATTGTGGATAACAAACTACCAACCAATCTAATGTGTCAGCCGATAAAGCAAAAGCTCAGAAAGTTCGAGCCTGATATGAGTTTGAAAATCAAGGAAGAAGTCACCAAGCAGATCAACGCTAAGGTTCTCGGGGTAGTAGAATACCCGACATGGTTAGCCAACATTGTGCCAGTGCCAAAGAAGGATGGGAACGTCAGAGTCTGTGTCGACTACCGAGATCTCAATCGGGCTAGTCCAAAAGATGACTTCCCTTTGCCAAATATACACATACTAATTGACAATTGCCCAAGCATGAGCTACATTCATTCGTAGATTGCTTCGCTGGTTGTCATCAGATCTGGATGGATGAGGAAGATGCTGAGAAAACATCTTTCATTACACCGTGGGGAGTGTACTGTTACAAGATGATGCCGTTCGGCCTGAAGAATGCAGGGGCGACTTACATGAGGGCCATGACTACCATCTTTCATGATATGATACACAAGGAGATCGAGGTATATGTGGATGATGTTATTATCAAGTCCAAGAAGGCCACTGACCACATAGAAGATCTAAGGAAGTTCTTCAATAGACTGCGGAAATACAACCTGAAATTAAACCCCACGAAGTGTGTATTTGGGGTTCCTGCTGGGAAATTGCTTGGGTTTATTGTGAGCCTCCGAGGAATAGAACTGGATCCATCGAAGGTCAAAGCCATTCAAGAAAGGTCAAAGCCATTCAAGAACTACGACCACCAAGCAACAAGAAAGATGTGATGAGTTTCTTGGGAAGGCTTAACTACATCAGCCGATTCATAGCACAGTCTATAGTTATCTGTGAGCCGATCTTCAAGATGTTAAAGAAGGACACCGCCACCGAATGGACCAATGACTGCCAAAAGGCCTTCGACAAAATCAAGGAGTACTTGTCAACACCACCAGTCTTAGTCCCGCCTGAGCCAGGTAGACCCTTATTACTCTACCCCGCAGTGTTAGATGGAGTTTGTGGCTGCATTTTGGGGCAGCACGATGAAACAGGAAGGAAGGAGCAAGCCATTTATTATCTCAGCAAGAAGTTCACCCCGTACGAGGCCCGGTATTCTCTATTGGAACACACCTGTTGTGCTTTGACTTGGGTAGCTCAGAAGCTGAGACATTACTTCTGTGCCTATACTACATATCTCATATCGAGAATGGATCCCTTGAAGTACATCTTTCAGAATCCCATGCCCACTGGCAAGCTAGCCAAGTGGCAAATCCTATTGAGCGAGTTCGACATTGTTTACGTAACTCAGAAAAAGGTCAAGGACTGGCACTGGCAGACCACCTTGCTGAAAACCCCTTGGATGGAGAATACGAACCCCTGAAAATGTATTTTCCTAATAAAGAGGTATCATTCGTAGGAGAAGACATTGCAGAATCCTATGACGGTTGGAGAATGTTCTTCGATGGAGCAGTGAACTTCAAAGGAGTTAGCATTGGATCAGTCCTAATATCAGAAACCGGTCAGCATTATCCGGTGTCTGCCAAACTCAGGTTCCCCTGCACTAACAATATGGCCGAGTATGAAGCCTGCATCTTAGGACTCAAAATGGCCATTAACATGAACGTTCAAGAGCTGCTAGTGATTAAATATTCAGATTTACTTATACATCAGGTACGAGGAGAATGGGCAACCAAGAACTCCAAGATACTCCCGTATTTGCACCATGTACAGGAATTAAGAAAGAGGTTCGCGAAGACGGAATTCCAACATGTTCCCAGAATCCAGAACGAGTTCGCCGATGCATTGGCTACCCTATCATCTATGATATAGCATCCAGACAAGAATTTCATTGATCCCATTCCGATGAAAATCCATAATCAGCCAGCTTACTGTGCCCATGTTGAGGAAGAAGCAGACGGAAAGCCTTGGTTTCATGATATCAAGGAATATTTGGTAAAAGGAAAGTACCTAGAGCTTGCAAATCCTACTCAAAAACGCACGTTTCGGAGATTGTCCAACAACTTCTTTCACAGCGGAGGAATCCTGCATAGGAGGACTCCCGATTTAGGATTATTAAGATGCGTTGACACAAAGGAAGCATCCAAGCTACTAGAGGAAATTCATGCTGGGACCTGCGGTCCACATATGAACGGTTTTGTCTTAGCAAAGAAGATACTCTGGGCTAGTTACTTTTTGATGACTATGGAAACGGACTACATCCAGTATGTCCGAAAATGCCACCGCTGTCAGATACATGCAGACATGATAAAGGTACCTCCAAACGAGCTTAACACTACAAGCTCACCATGGCCGTTTGCCGCCTGGGGAATGGACGTTATTGGACCAATCGAGCCGGCCGCTTCCAACGGACACAGGTTCATCCTAGTAGCCATCGACTATTTTACCAAATGGGTCGAAGCAGCATCTTACAAAGCAGTGACTAAGAAGTCGTGGCAGACTTTGTCCGCGACCGCATTGTTTGTCGATTCAAAATTCCAGAGTCAATCATTACTGATAATGGCTCCAACCTCAATAGCGACTTGATGAAAGCTATGTGCGAAACTTTCAAGATCAAACACAAGAATTCCACAGCCAACAGACCTCAGATGAATGGAGTTGTAGAAGCCGCCAACAAGAATGTCAAGAAGATATTGAGGAAAATGATAGAGAAGCATAGACAGTGGCACGAGAAGTTATCATTTGCTCTACTGGGATATCGCACCACAGTCCGCACATCGACCGGGGCAACCCTCTATATGCTGGTTTACGGTACAGAGGCTGTCATTCCCGCTGAAGTAGAAACTCCTTCCCTAAGGATCATACAAGAAGCTGAGGTCGACGACGCAGAGTGGGTAAAAAGCCGTTATGAGCAACTAGCCCTTATAGACGGAAAGAGAATGAATGCAGTATGCCATGGTCAACTCTATCAGAACAGAATGTCCATGGCCTTCAACAAAAGAGTCAAGCTAAGACAGTTCACACCGGGGCAGCTAGTGTTGAAGAAAATTTTTCCGCATCAAGACGAAGCCAAAGGGAAGTTCTCTCCCATACTTGCAGAAATGGACGGAGAAGTCTGGCCAAAGCCGATCAATTCAGATGCAGTCAAGCATTACTATGTGTAGTCTTTATGCATTCCTCATATGATGTAAATTGACTACGCCTGACCTGATTCCCGTTTAAGAGGGGATGCGTGGGTAGCCCTATGGGTTCGATCACAATTCACAAAATTTCATTTCCCCCCCCCCCCCTCCCGTAATTGGAAACTAGGGCAGAATTTTGAGGAGGACCCTCAATATTCCGAAGTAATTTCAGCCGATCGATGCACGAGCAACAGTCAGAAACGTCAACCCATCAAACTGGGGAAGAATTTTGAGGAGGACCCTCAAAATTCCGTAACAGGAGAGGTTGCAATGTCCTGAACAACATCACAGTCGTCGGTTCATCTAGAAGCTATTTTTAATCATACATTTATGTCATACTTTTACAAAATCATGCATGTTTATTATTGAAATTACTTTGTTTAGCAACGCTACCCCAATGACACAGACGGCATCACCAGATCAAAGCCAAACGAGTCAAGCAAAGCCAGCGAGGATACAAACTAACCTCCCCCTTACAAAACTCACAATTTTTCTTTGGATGCAGGCACTAGGATTGCGAAATCCTTAAACATACTGTACGCCCAAGGGACAAACATTGTTCTCAGAACCGTTGCACTTGCCAACATTTGCTATCAGCACACACCAAAAATGCTCTGTAGTCACAATGCTCCCCGTAATCACAACGCCACAATCTGCTATCAGCTAAGAAAACTCTACTGTCATTTGTTATTCCAATTTGCATAAGGCTACTATTCTGCCTTCCGAGACTAAGCTCTGTCTCCCTCTGCATCTGCATTGCATAAGGCTACTATTCTGCCTTCCAATTTGCATAAGGCTACTATTCTTCCTTCCTAGACTAAACGATGTGTCCCTATGCATCTGCATTTCATAAGGCTACTATTCTGCCTTCCAATTTACATAAGGCTACTATTCTTCCTTCCGAGACTAAACGATGTCTCCCTCTGCATCTGTATTGCATAAGGCTACTATTCTGCCTTCCAATTTGCATAAGGCTACCATTCTGCCTTCCGAGACTAAGCACTGTCTCAATCTGCATTCTTGCATAAGGCTACCATTCTGCCTTCCGAGGTTAAGCTCTATCTCCATCTGCATTTGTATCTTTGCATAAGTCTACTTTCCTACCTTTCGCGGCTAAGCTCTGCCTCCAATTTTCTTCGAAACTAGCGCTATCTCAAGCACTATTTATCTCGCTTTTCTTACGGGCCAAGCTCCGCCCTTCAATTCGCAAGACTAAGCTCTGTCTTGTCCGCATCATACTACTGTTTCCTTCATGGGCTGAAATATCGTCAACTCATCCTAAGGCATCATCATTCAGAGGCATCATCTTCATGGCCCGAGAATACCATGTCATGGCCTGAGGATCTCTTTCAATCTTTTGCATATCATTATTCAAAGGCGTCATGGTTCGCAGGCACCATCATCATAGCCCGAGAACATCATTTCATGGCCTGCGAATCCTGCACCAAACAATCCATGGCCCAGGACATCATGGTCTGAGGACGCCATCCCTAGCCGTCCAAAGACAACATTCATGGTCCAACGGGAATTTGCATCATGTTTAAATTACGCAATATATGCTTGTATCAATTATTTGAAGGTAACCCGGCGAGCAACGGCTATCCCAGCAGGAGCGATCCCGCTCCAGTTTTCCCAGCCATATCAAACCTCACCATTCTCGTAAACCGTTCACTCCCCCGGCCCTAGATGTTGCGTCCGCTCTTGAGATGACTTCACCGGTATACTTTGCCGACGAATCCAGAACTACACATGGCCTAATTCTTATAAAACCAGGGATATGTAGGCAACTCGGAAACCAGAGCTCGGCCTCTGCTTGTCAAAGCATCCCATCCGGTCAAAATTGGCCATCATTTCTTTACTCGAAAACTCTTTCATCCTTCCCGGGTAAAGAGGGGTAGCTGTTGATACCCAATTTTTCCCTATATATTTTAAATATGCAAAAATACCTTCGAAATAGCATATATATGCATATATAAGCATGCACAAGGTTTTTATTATTTTTTTCATAATTTTAAGGGTGTAATTGATTTATTTTATCCCTAAAACCCCAATAAATATTTTTTCAAATTATTTTTGTGATGATTTACTCATTTAATTGTTATACTTATGTCAAAATATGGCTAATATATTTTTCATGCATTTTTATAATTACATTTAGTATTTTTTAAGCTAAATTGCATATAATTGCAATGTTAGCCCATTTAGTGTATCATTACATTTTATGTGCATAAAATTGGTCCCTATATTTTTAAAATTACAATTATATATTTTAAATCATTTTGGCACATTAAATTATTTTCCAAAAATCAGTTGTTATTTATTAAAATTAAAATAGTGAAAATTGGCTATTTAAATTATAGCCGGATTTGGCATTTCAATTGCAGCCCAAATTGGACCCAACCCCAACCCAATTCTTATTAAAATACCCGACCCATACCGTACATATACTTACCCGACCCATCTACCCGATCAAATCTTGGCCGTTGATCTCCCAAATCAATGGTCCATACCCATTATTTCCTTTTTTAATTCCTAACACCTCCTAACCCTAGCCATTTTTTACAGCCTGCCGCCTTCAGTTGCTCTCGTCTCCTCTCTTCTCTCAACCTAACCCTAATCCCTCTTCAACCGCCGCCTCCTTCTCCGGTCTTCTCCGGTGACCACCTTTCAACCCCAAGCCTCCAATGGCTCCTCCACTGCCTTGCTCATCTTCTCTGAGGCCTTCAAGGGCCCTGGGCCACGCCGACTTATGTCTAGGGTTACTGTTTTGGCTGTTCATGACTTCTCCGGTGTGGTTCAGAGCAAAATCACACTATATTGGTTACGATCTTTGAAGTTCTAAACAGGTTCTACCGTTTCTAATTTTTGTTTACACCTCCTAGATCTGGGCATTTTTTAAACGATTCAAGTCTGCTCCTTTTATGTTTTACACTGTTCTTGAACTTCTCTTGCAAAATCATCGATTTAAAGTTGTTTTACTTTCTTTTAAAATTTATGTTCTCTTATTCTTTCATTCTGCTCACTATCCTCTTTACTGGTATGTCCTAGTTTCAATTCACAGTTCCAACAACAATATGATTCTCTTATTGTTTCAGTTCATCTTGTTTCTTGTTTTCTTCTATTTGTGGTTTTGTTGTGAAACTTGTAGTTGAGGGTTACATTATTAGCATGTCTCCCCCTCCCTTGAGACCAGTATATTTCCCATTCTGTTTGTTTCTGAGCATGTTTACACCAATCATCACTTACTTGTTATATGTTTACCACCATGAAGTCCCCAAATCCCTATTCCCCTGCGTGTGAGTCTGTTCTTTATGTCTGATTTTGTGATTATGTCTAGTTAGCTGCTTCTGGGCATGACTATACTAATTCCCAGGTCATTGCTTATTTATGTGTCCTATGTATTCCCAAACTCCCTTGACCCCTATGTGTGACTACTGAGTTTACTTGGTTTTGCGAATTGTCTATGTGCAAACCTGTCCTAAGGTACTTGGACTTCTGTTCATCTCCTCAACCCTTTTCTTTAAACAGTCTCTATTGCTTTACTAAAATGCTTTCAAACAGGCCCTCTTTTATATAGTTTTTCACTAAAATCACTTTCACTCTACTCTTAGCAAATAAGTTCTGCCCCCTCTAGTATGTGTACTTCCTTGGGATCCTCTCGAGAACCCTCTAAACTCTAGCATACTGAGGCTGGCCCTTCCACACTGCACTTGTTTAATTTTGGTTACAGAGTCTAGGTTTAAGCACTGCCCGGGATCCTTGAGATCCTTAGGGAACTTTGATGCACCTAGACTATGTCATTGTCTATGGAATTGAGGCACATGAGGTCATTCGAGGCTTTGGGGAATCTGGGCCTAATTGAAGGCTCCCTATTGAATAGCTTCTTGATTTTTATTTACTTATCTAATTCATTCATTGGTCTGTAATAACTTGTAAACAGATATTAGGGTATTTAGTGAAAGGGGTGGGTGGAAATGCTTTATGGGGTAATACGGGTAGAAATCCTTCTCTTAGGATCTTACTTTTAAATCTGCCCAATTTGCCCAATAGAAAACATGCTCATAGGGGTTTACTCTTTTAAGTCTGATTGCTTTGTCTAATAGAAATCATGCCTATAGGATCTCACTTCTAATGTCCTTTGCATCAAGTAGAAAATCATGTTCATAAGGTTCTGCATTTTGTCATGTTTAGAAACCATGCCTATAAGTTCCAAACAATCATGTCTTAAAATCATATTAATAATAGATTTCATGCCTATAGGACATAATTCAGATTCTGCTACAACGAGTATTCATGTATGTTTCCCCGCCTGCAAACCGTTAAAATCAGTATTACACTTAGATATCATGCCTATAGGGAACCATATTCAAAATTCTGCTTTAGTCTGAATAAGTCAACTTGATCACGCCTAGTTTATTTCTGAATTGGTTTTATTAAGTACTAAGTATTTCCTGAAACAAGTTCTTTCAAACTGCCTCAATCTCATTAGATACCATGCCTATAGGTATTAAAGGAGTCTATTTCAAAAACCTGTTTGTTTCTGCATTAATATAAACACAGCATCTGCATATAGGCAAGCCTTAGGGCATCTTCAAAACTGCATTCCCCTGAAGCTCTCTCTGTCGTTAACGCTTCTGATGCTAATAACTTTTAAAAGAATCCCTAGGCAACTTCTAGGTTATTACTTCTGGGTATAAAGATGTGGTCTATTTTTTGCATAGTCACTTAGAGGTCCTGCTTTAGAACTTCGATTAATAAAGACCTTAATTGTGTTCGAGTTGTGCTGTTTGTATGTGTACTTGAGGAGGAAAACTAAGCTTTTATCTACTCCTTGTCGACGCCCCCTTTTTCCTCTTTTAAAAGGCGAAATCGGGTTTACGACATTTGGGCAGACAACTCCTTTCCCTTTTGGGAATTGGGTTTTGGGAGTTTGAAGAGTCGCCACCTAATGATTAAGTGCAATAGGACACTAAGAAGAGTTTGAGTTGGAAAACTAGAGTTTGGGTAAGGGCTAGAAATTATCTCGAGGGGAAGGTGTTAGGCACCCCTCAAGATCCACTAGTGTGGTTCCGGCCATGCTACAATTGTGACTTTAAAGCAAGTAAGCATACAAGACAAATTTCACATAAGGACCTCAAGTAGATATGTATAATGGTTACTAAGCATGCTGAAATTTTGAATAGGTGATATCCTAGTTATTTGAAAGAGTGTCTAAGTGCAAAAAACGGGACCAAATAATAAATATAAACAATCAGATACAGAAGTAGGGAGCAGAAAATTTTATTTAGAAGAAGAGGACAGTGCAAAAATTAAAAGGGAAATTTTAATGACTGAAACAAAATGTAGAATTTTAAAGAACTGAAAATTGTCAATCTAGAATAATTACATAAAGGAAAGGGGTCCTAGGTTAAAATACATGGATCATCCACACAACACCGGTAGTCAATCGTACACATGGCGTTATCGCGTGATCATCATCTCCATGTCTACCCTTCCCACCCGTTGAGGTATTGAAGCACAGAATGGTATTATTACTTATTGCATGCTATTACCCGTCCCGATCCTATCAGTTCCGGAGGCATTGGAACTACTAGTCCTAAAGGGAAGGGAATTGGGGCTTTTCAGAAGTTCAAGAAAGGATAAAAATCTAGGCGACAATCAAAACATATAGACAAATAGGGGGAGACAAACAGCAATTAGGTCTCAGACAGGCCTCTTCACTTAAATGCAAATACATAGCATGACTTCAGATACTGGTCAGGTCTTTAATTAAATTAAGGCGTAGGATAGGCTGATTCATCACATATTTCTCAGATGAGGAGTCCGAATTAGTCTTGACTAGATGTAGTTATCAGAACTGATACAGTTAATCAATTACCTACTGGCTTGCCTAGGTGAGATCTGTCATCAGGATATCTAACAAGACAGAAAGCGTACTGATTTTAAGGAGGATTATTGATTTTAGAAACAATCAAAAGTTCTACAGATGTTAAAACGACTTTACTACTGATTCTAGACTTACTAGCGAGATGGACGATTCAGATTCAGTTGGTTTGCTCCTATAGGCATGATCTCTAAGTGTCATTAGTTTTAAAACAGTTATATAAATGCAAGAGTCCTATAGACATGATGTCTAAAATAAGTTGGTTATTATTAAGCCTAAGATTGTTTGCCTAATGGTGTGTATATGCAGAAAAACTTAAGGCATGATTTTATATGCAGAACCTATTGGCATGATCTCTAAAATGCGGAAGTGCAGAAGTGCAGAAGCGTAGAAAAACTTATAGGCATGTTTTCTAAATGCAGAAGTGCAGAAATTGTGAATGACCTATAGGCAAGTTTTCTACATGCAGAAATGCAGAAATTATAGAAGATCCTATAGGCATGCTTTCTACCCTTTACATGTATTCATTCCCCCATCCCTTTTGACTATCCATCCCCAATAGTTATTACAAAGTTATTACAGACCGAATGGATCAAAAGAAAGTAAAAATTACAGCAGCGGTTACAGCTACATCTAATCAGCCTAATTCAGACTCGAAGTCCAACAATATGAGATAAACCAACTTCCAGGATCAGATTTCCAAAAGACTTTCTCATATTTGGAGTTTGTCAAAGTTCCCAAGAGTCTCAAAGGGACTCCGGGCAGTGCTTACACCCCAAAAACATTTCAGAATCAAGAGCATAGTGCAGTATGGAGATGCCAGCCCTCAGATGTCCAAGTTCAGAGGGAACTCAGGGTCCCAAAGCAAGGCTCATAAGAGAGGAGAAGAACTTAGAATCTAGGAGTAAGTGTAAGTGCATATGGGGGAAGGGAATCAGGGAGAGACACGGCAGGCGTGTGGTCATGCCCAGCAATTGGGATGCTGGCACACCCCTAACCAGCCTGCTAGCCAAACATTGAGAGTTAGGATCCATTGTGGATCAAGTCATGGCCAGGGCAGTAATTAGGATACTGTCAGGTCAAGACCTTAACTCAGCACATAGAAGGGAATAGGGATAGGGATACATGACAGAAACAGAAGCAAAGAAAAGAGATATGAAGCACAAATTATAGCATGTAAGCAATAAAGTAAACAAGAAGCCTGAAGCTGTAAAGTAAACACATAGGGGGTGAAGCTGAATATTTAAACAAAGGACATACCAGTTTCAAAGAAAATAAGTAAGCAAACTTAGCCTAAAAAAAAGCCGAATTGCAAACAGCAGTTCCAAAAGATCTCAAGTAAAGCAGGATTAGAAAAACAGTATTGCTCGAAAATGAGTTCCGTGTGTGAGTGGTGTATTTTCGTGTGTTTCTGATTATGCGAGAATTCCTTGATGATAGAAAGAGGGAGGACTAGGTCCTTATAGTTTTTGAAAACAAGTAAGGCAGGCAAAGAGTGCACAAACATAGAAACCAATCAATTAGTATCAATTAAGACAACTAGATTCCTTTAATTAGGGGGTCTAGGTCAAGCGACTAATTGAGATGAAATAAGGAGAAAAAATCAATTTACTAAGGCTCGATTAAGGTAAGGAAACCACATAGTGCATAAACAAGACCAAATACATAGTGAGTAATTAAGGAAAGGTTGGAATAGTAGTGTGTTTATTAAAGTAAAATAGGACATCAGTTCGAAAATCAACCAAAAGGATCCCGGATCCAATTGTAATTGCAAGGAATCCCAAGTAATTAAAGAAAGAGTTATATAAGTAATTGGTACAGAATTACAGAAGAGATACACAAGACCATGTATTTAAAGAAAACATCACAAGCATGGGATTTTTACACAAAAAGACCAAGAAAACAGCTAGTAGGGTAAAAGGGATTCAATCGAAATAAATCAGTGATGAATCATTAGCACGATTAAAGGGATTTCAAAATCAATTCTTGGTGAAATCTTATGAAAGGGAAGTTTTCCTCATATATAAAGCATACAGTTTAAGCAAAAGAAGAGTCTAACAATGAAAGTTTCAGAACCACAGGCAAGTAGGATTTGAGTTCGATTACAGGCTCACCGTGAGTCTGGAAACCTAGGGTTCCAAAGTGAGACCCTAGTGCCATTTACCCAAAGAAAAACCCCCAAATTTTAGGGTTTCAAATAGGATCAGAGGTGAGAAATCATTGAGAGAGGCAAACATATGTGATAGCAAACACATTGATTCAAAGGCATGCTTGAGAAAAACTTGGAATTCAAACAGATCTCAGAAGTTTTAAACAAAGTAGGTAAGAACAGTACATAGCAGAAACATCAACAAAACTCAGTAAAGTGAAACAAAATCAAAGATCACGAACTTAAACACATATAGCAAAGAGTGCGGAACAACAACCTAAGTTAACATGTGAACAAAGAACAACAAAAGGTCCTGCATAATCAGAAGAGAAATAAGAGAATAAACTCGAGCACAATAAGAAATAAACATACAAGTATAAAACACACATAAAGAGAGAACAAAAAGTCAGAAAACATTTGAAGAAAACTTTTTCCAGAAACCCTAAAAATCGAATTTGAACCATTTTAAAAGGAAATTTGGGGAAAAGCCTTAAAATGTCAAGTAAAGACCAAGCATGGTACAGATCTAAGAAAAATAAGCAAGTGTAGAACCTTAGAAGGCTTAAAAATGGCAGAAAAGACCCTAGAATGAGAAGGTCTTGAGGAAAGTCGGATCCTGAGTCGAAGATGCTCATATTGCCTTGAACATGCCCGAAAATGGCCGGAGAGGCCATAGATCTTGCAAATCTGAGACAGATCTAAAGGAAGCTATGGAAGTCAGGTCTCCAATCTTCGAGTAACTCATGTTTACTAGTGAGGGAGAGTGAGCACAGGCCATCCATGGCCAGGAATGCCATAGATTCTGGTGGAAATAGGACAAAAGTAGGTGGGATAGGGTTAGGGTTTCGGAGAGGGATAGAGAGTATTTGGGAGATGAAGGCGGCGTCTTTGGAGAGAATGATTAGGGTTAGAGGGGTATGGAATTAAAAAAGGAAATAAC
This sequence comes from Nicotiana attenuata, assembly GCF_001879085.1. Classification (NCBI taxonomy): domain Eukaryota; kingdom Viridiplantae; phylum Streptophyta; class Magnoliopsida; order Solanales; family Solanaceae; genus Nicotiana; species Nicotiana attenuata. The sequence continues at coordinate 250,940 of NW_017670599.1, forward strand.
GAATTACGGTCGTTGATCAAAATGATCAACGGCAAGTATTAAAAGGGAAACCGGACGGGTTAAAAAATCGGGCTAAGGGATCGGGTCAAAATTGAAATTGGGTGGAATTGGGGGGGTTAAATTGAGGCTAAAACTGAAATAATAATGGCTATGTTTTAAATAGCCAATTTCTCCGTTTTTAATTTATATAAAATAATTAAAATGATTTTAAAAACAAATTAAAAGCACTGAACTAATTAATAATATATAAAAAATTAATATAAAAATACTGGGAATAATTTAATAATTGTAAAATGCTATTAATCGTAATATAGGCTATAATTGCAATTATATGCAATTTAGCTTAAAAAATACCAAATAAATTTGTAAAAGTACGCAAAAATCACCTTAATTATATTTTGGTGTAAATATGAGGATGGAAATAAATTATTCACAAAAATGATAATTTTGAGATTAATTATGGGATTTTGTACTCCTAAAATAGACAATAAATTGATTTTAAAATCTTAAAAAATTAGGAAAAAATATCAAAACTCTTGGGCATGCTTATATATGCATACACGTGCTATTTTGAAAGTATTTTTGAGTATGAAAATACATAGGAAAAAATTAGGTATCAACAGCTGCCCCTCTTTACCCGAGAAGAATGAAAGAGTTTTCGGGTAAAGATATGATGGCCAATTTTTGACCGAAAGAAACGATTTGGAAAGTTTTGACCGAGATCCGGTTCTTGAGCTGCCTACATATCCCCGGTCTTACAGGAATCAGGCCATATGTAGTTCAGGGTCCATTGGCGGAATATGCCGATGGAGGTTTTTGAAAAGAACGGACGCGATGTTTAGATTGGGAAAGATGGTAAGAGTCTAGTAGGCTGCGGGAACTGGAGCGGGATCGCTCCTGCTGAGACGGCCATTGATAGCCGGTGTACCTGCAAGTGAGCAATGCAAACATATATTGTGCACAAATTTAAACGTGATGCAAGTTCCCATTGGACCATGAAATGCTCGTCTTCGGACGGCTAGGATGATGTCCTCAGACCATGACGTCCTGGGCCATGAAGCGTATAATAAAGGATTCGCAGGCTATGAAATGATGTTCTCGGGCTATGAGGATGATGCCTCCGAACCATGATGCCTTTGAATAATGATATGCGAAAGATAAAAGTGGGGTCCTCAGGCAATGGCATGGCGTTCTCGGGCTATGAAAATGGTGCCTCCGAACAATGACGCCTTTGGACAAATTGGCGATGTTTCAGCCCATGAAAATGCAGAAGGTGGCGATCTTTCAGCCGATGCAAGATTTAAATAAAGGTGGCGATATTCCAGCCAGTGCAAGAGAAAAAAGTGGCGATATTTCAGCCGATGCAGAATTTAAATAAAGGTGGCGATATTTCAGCCGATGCAGAATTTAAATAAAGGTTGCGATCTTTCAGCCGGCGGATGTAAATAAAAGTGGCGATATTTCAGCCGATGCAGGATTTAAATAAAATTGGCGATATTTCAGCCATGCAGGATTTAAATAAAAGTGGCGATATTTCAGCCGATGCAGGATATAGATGAAGGTGGCAATATTTCAGCCAGCGGATGTAAATAAAAGTGGCGATATTTCAGCCGATGCAGGATTTAAATAAAAGTGGCGATATTTCAGCCAGCGAATGTAAATAAAGGTGGCGATATTTCAGCCGGCGGATGTAAATAAAAATGGCGATATTTCAGCCGATGCAGGATTTTAATAAAAGTGGCGATATTTCAGGCGATGCAGGATTTAAATAAAAATGGTGATATTTCAGTCATGCAGGATTTAAATAAAAGTGGCGATATTTCAGCCATGCAGGATTTAAATAAAAGTGGCGATATTTCAGCCGATGCAGGATGTAGATGAAGGTGGCGATATTTCAGCCAGCGGATATAAATAAAAGTGGCGATATTTCAGCCGATGCAGGATTTAAATAAAAATGGCGATATTTCAGCGATGCAAGATGTAGATGAAGGTGGCGATCTTTCAGCCATGCGGATGGAGGTAGAGCTTAACCTCGGAAGGCAGAATGGTAGCCTTATGCAATGCAGAAGAATGCAGATGGAGACAGTGCTTAGTCTCAGAAGGCAGAATAGTAGCCTTATGCATTGCAAAAAATGCAGATGGAGACAGAGCTTAGTCTCGGAAGGCAGAAAGGTAGCCTTATGCAGTGCAGAAGAATGCAGATGGAGACAATGCTTAGTCTCGGAAGGCAGAATAGTAGCCTTATGCAATGCAAAAAATGCATATGGAGACAGAGCTTAGTCTCGGAAGGCAGAAAGGTAGCCTTATGCAATGCAGAGGTAAAAGGTGAATAGTAACGAAAGCTCTTAGCTTATAGATGATAGCTGATAGCTGATTGCGTCGTTGTGGCTGCTGGGGATGTCATGTGCGGATAGCGCTTGTAAGTAAGTGATGATTCTGAGAGTTGTATTCCTGCAAAAGTATGAGTATGTAATCGTATCTGATGATTTTATGTCTTTGGGTGCCTGCATTCAAAGAAAAATCGTGAGTTTTTTAAAGGGGGAAGGTTAGTTCGTCCTCTCGTGGACTTCACTTGTCCTATTCGGCTCTTGCTTTCATTGGGGGTAGCATCGCTAAACAAAGCAATTCTGATAGTAGCTATGCATGATTTAGTAAAGAATATGATGTAACTACACAATATAAAAATGATTTTCTTTTAGATGAACCGACGACTGCGACGCGGTTCAAGACATTGCAACCTCCCTTTTCAGAATTTTGAGGGTCCTCCTCAAAATTCTGCCCCAGTTTACTGGTCTGGTGCTTCCGACGGCTGCGCGCGATGACCGGCTGAAAATCAACTTCGAAATTTTGAGGGTCCTCCTCAAAATTCTGCCCTAGTTTCCAATATCGGGGAAAATGAAGATTTTATTGAATTGTGACCGAATCCATAAGGCTGCCGACGTATCCCCTCTTAAATGGGAATCAGGTCAGACGTAGTTCAAATTACATCATAAAGAAAATCATAAGTTCTACACATAGTATTGCTTGACTGCATCTGAATTGATCGGCTTTGGCCAAACTTCCCCGTCCATTTCTGCAAGTATGAGGGCTCCTCCTGTTAGAACCTGGTGAACCATGTGTGGAACCTGCCAGTTGGGAGAGAATTTTCCTTTGGCTTCATCCTGGTGCGGAAAGATTTTCTTCAATACCAGCTGTCTTGGCGTGAACTGTCTCGGCTTGACTCTTTTGTTGAAGGCTCTGGACATCCTGTTCTGATATAATTGACCATGGCAAACTGCATTCATTCTCTTTCCGTCTATAAGGGCTAACTACTCGTAGCGACTCTTTACCCATTCTGCGTCATCAAGTTCTGCTTCTTGTATAATTCTTAAGGAGGGAATCTCTACTTCGGCGGGAATGACTGCCTCTGTACCATTAACCAACATGTAGGGAGTTGCCCCGGTTGATGTGCGAACTGTAGTGCGGTATCCCAATAAGGCGAATGATAACTTCTCATGCCACTGCTTATGCTTTTCTATCATCTTCCTTAGTATCTTCTTGATGTTCTTGTTGGCCGCTTCTACGGCTCCATTCATCTGAGGTCTGTAGGCTGTAGAATTCTTGCGTTTGATTTTGAATGTTTCACACATGGCTTTCATCAAGTCACTGATGAGATTGGAACCATTATCAGTGATGATCAACTCTGGGACGCCGAATCGACAAACGATGCGGTCGCAGACAAAATCTGCCACAACCTTCTTAGTTATTGCTTTATATAACGCTGCTTCAACCCATTTGGTGAAATAATCAATGGCCACTAGAATGAACCTGTGCCCGTTTGATGCGGCAGGCTCAACAGGTCCGATGACATCCATTCCCCAAGCGGCGAACGGCCATGGCAAGCTTGTTGCATTAAGCTCATTTGGAGGCACTTTTATCATGTCTGCATGTATCTGACAGCGATGGTATTTTCGGACATACTGGATGCAGTTTGTTTCCATAGTCATCCAAAAATATCCTGCTCGGAGTATTTTCTTTGCTAAGACAAAACCATTCATATGTGGACCGCAGGTCCCTGCATGAACTTCTTCTAATAACCTGGATGCTTCCTTTGTGTCAACACACCTTAGCAATCCCAAATCAGGAGTCCTCCGGTACAGGATTCCTCCGCTGTGGAAGAAATTGTTGGATAATCTTCGCAGAGTGCGCTTCTGAATAGCATTTGCAAGTTCTGGATATTTTCCTTCGGCCAAGAATTCCTTGATGTCGTGAAACCAGGCCTTTCCGTCCGCTTCTTCCTCGACATGAGCACAATAGGCTGGCTGATCATGAATCTTTACTGGAATAGGGTCTATGAAGTTCTTATCTGGATGCTGAATCATGGATGATAGAGTGGCCAATGCATCGGCAAACTCATTCCGGATCCTGGGAACATGTCGGAACTCTGTCTTTACGAAGCTTTTCCTCAACTCTTGTACATGATGCAAATACGGGAGTATCTTAGAGTTCTTGGTCGCCCATTCTTCTCGGACCTGATGTATAAGGAAATCCGAATCTCCAATCACTAGCAACTCTTGGACGTTCATGTCAATGGCCATCTTGAGCCCCAGGATGCAATCTTCATACTCGGCCATATTGTTGGTGCATGGGAACCTGAGCTTGCCGGATACTGGATAATGCTGGCCGGTTTCTGATACTAGGACTGCTCCTATGCCAACTCCCTTGAAATTTGCTGCTCCGTCGAAAAACATCCTCCAACCGTCATAGGATTCCGCAATGTCCTCTCCTATGAAGGATACCTCCTCATCAGGAAAATACGTCTTCAGAGGCTTGTATTCTCCATCCACGGGATTTTCGGCAAGATGATCTGCCAGTGCCTGTCCTTTGATTGCCTTCTGAGTCACGTAAACAATGTCGAATTCACTCAACAGGATTTGCCACTTAGCTAGTTTGCCAGTGGGCATGGACTTCTGAAAGATATATTTCAGCGGATCCATTCTTGATATGAGGTAAGTGGTATAGGCACAGAAATAATGCCTCAACCTTTGAGCTACCCAAGTCAAAGCACAACAGGTACGTTCTAATAGAGAGTAACGGGCCTCGTATGGAGTGAACTTCTTGCTGAGGTAATAGATGGCTTGCTCCTTTCTCCCTGCTTCGTCGTGTTGCCCCAGAACACAACCGAATGCTCCATCCAATACTGCAAGGTAGAGCAACAGCGGTCTGCCCGGTTCGAGCGGAACTAGAACTGGCGGCGTTGGTAGGTATTCCTTGATTCTGTCGAAGGCTTTCTGACAATCATCGGTCCATTTAGTAGTGGCATCTTTCTTCAACATCTTAAAGATGGGCTCACAAATGACAGTAGATTGAGCTATGAACCAGTTGATGTAGTTGAGTCTCCCCAAGAAACTCATGACCTCTTTCTTATTCTTTGGCAGCGGCAATTCTTGAATGGACTTAACCTTTGATGGATCCAGCTCTATTCCTCGGCGACTTACGATGAACCCAAGCAATTTTCCAGCAGGAACCCCGAATGCGCACTTGGCGGGATTCAGTTTCAGATTGTACCTCCTCAGCCTGTTGAAAAATTTCCTCAAATCTTCCATGTGATCAGTGGCCTTCATGGACTTGATGATAACATCATCTACGTACACCTCGATCTCCTTGTGTATCATGTCATGAAAAATAGTAGTCATGGCCCTCATGCAGGTGGCCCCGGCATTCTTTAACCCGAACGGCATCATCTTCTAACAATACATCCCCCATGGCGTGATAAAAGCCATTTTCTCAGCGTCTTCCTCATCCATCCATATTTGATGATACCCAGCAAAACAATCGACAAATGACTACAGCTCGTGCTTGGCGCAGTTGTCAATAAGAATATGTATGTTTGGCAAGGGGAAGTCGTCTTTCGGACTGGCCCGGTTGAGGTCCCGGTAGTCGACACAGACTCTGACCTTCCTATCCTTCTTCGGCACCGGCACAATGTTGGCTAATCATGTTGGATACTCCACTACCCTGAGAACCTTGGCTTTGACCTGCTTGGTGACTTCTTCCTTGATTTTCAAACTCATGTCAGGCTTGAACTTCCTGAGCTTCTATTTTACCGGCTGACATGCTGGATCCGTTGGAAGTTTGTGGGCTACAATAGATGTGCTGAGACAAGTCATATCATCATACGACCAGGCAAATATGTCCTCATATTCCCTTAGAAACTCTGTGTATTTTCCTTTTCTGATGGTAATAGATGAACACTGATGCGCGTTTCCTTGACATTCTCTGTATCCCCCAAGTTGATAACCTCAGTTTCGTCAAAGTTAGACTTAGGCCTATTCTCAAAGTTCTCAACTTCTTTAACAACCTCTTCTGGTATATCATCCTCTTCTGAGTCTATATCCGTTTGTTACGTTATCTCATTGCAAGTCACAATCATCGGTTCATCAAGATAAGTAATAGTAATGCTGTGTAAATAAAGTAAACGATAGAAAAATAATAAGCGCTTTGATATAAGAAACTGAAATGCTTTGATAAACTTCATAATTGTTTTGAACATTGGAGCTCTTATTTTTGAAAATAAAATGCGGAAAGAAAATCAACTAGCGAAATATAAAGATGATGCATGGTGCTTTGTTCAGCCTTGCTACCCCGAAGCTTTCCGGGCCGTGGTGGTTCTGATGGACCAATTATTGAGGCGTGCTCCTCGGCTCACAGCTTGTATGGAAGGGCCTTCCTCTCCTTCCTCCTCAAAAATGACACAGCGGTCCATATTGTCGTCTTCCAAAAATAGATTCCTCATTGGTGCCAGTGCTTCCTCTTCTTCTGACCCATATATGACATCTGCTGGCTGGAAAGTCTGCTCCAGGCGAGGTATCAGATGCTCCAGTGGGTAGTAGGGACTACGCCATGGTGGTGACCAGTGGTTGAACTCCTCCCAAGTGTATTCATACCCCAAACTGAAAGTGGTACCATGATTCTTCAGCTTGATGGGTTTGGCGATTCCCTGGAGGTTCTTGCCGAGCCCCTTGCCAGGTTCATATCCTCTCCAATTCAGTATACTTTCGATCTTTTCATCCCACCACTTATCCTTGTCTACGGCGTTGACTCGCTCAATGTGATGGTAGGTTTCTCCACCTATCTTCCTTCTTCCTCCGATCGCTGGGATGGTCTGGCGACTATATATGGGGTTACTACCGTCGCCGTGAATAATCACCTCTTGGTGATTCCACTCGAACTTCACCGCCTGGTGCAGGGTTGATGCTACAGCTCCAGCGGCGTGAATCCAGGGTCGTCCCAACAACATATTGTAGGACGCTGGGATGTCTATCACTTGAAAGTCGACATCAAACCAAGTTGGTCCCATCTGCAGACACAAACTGATTTCCCCAATGGTGGACCTTTGGGAGCCGTCGAAAGCTTTGACGTTGATGGCTCCATCTTTGATCTCATGCAGGCTTTTCCCTAATGTTCGGAGAGTCACCAAGGGACAAATGTTGAGGCTGGACCCTCCGTCAATCAAAATCCTGGTGATGAAATAATCCACGCATTGCACAGTGATGTGCAGCGCATTGTTGTGGCTCAACCCTTCAGGTGGCAGCTCATCTTCGTGGAAAGTAATTTTGTGACTTTCCAATACTTGCCCCACCATGTTCGCCATTTCTCCTCCGGTTATATCGCTGGGTACATATTCCTCACTCAGTATCTTCATCAAGGCGTTCTTATGTGCATTGGAGCTTTGTAGCAGAGCTAGGATGGAGATTTGTGCTGGCGTCTTGTTCAACTGATCGATGACTGAGTACTCCTTTGCTTGTATCTTCCTCCAGAGGTCATCAGGAGGAGTTTCGGTGGATCGTCCAAAGGCCTGCTTACTTGATTCAACCAAATGTTCCGGAGTATAAACCCTGCCGGTTCTGGTCATACCCTGTGCTGCAATTGCTTCTCCAGATTTGGTTTTCTCTTTCCTTCTTGCCTCGGCTCTGTAGTCCCAGGGGACGGTCTTTGTATGGAATGGTGCTATGGCTGACATTGCCACCGGGATGGGTACCATCACTTTGGGAGGTAACACAGCAACTTCAAATGGTACAGGTGCTTTTGGGGACCCAAACTCAACCTCAATCGGTTCTGGCGTCTTTGTAGAAGACTGTGTTTCAAACTCGAGTGGTACGGACATGTTTACTTCAGCATCCCCAGAGGGCTGGATCTGGACTACAATTGGATTAAGAGTGACTGTTGGTTTCTTTGGATCGTCACCCTCCGCAATCAATCCAATCGACCCTTTGGGGTCCCAATCATCTTCTATTTCTATCATATGAATGCCTCCCCCTTTGTGGTCAGGCAGAGGGTTGTTGCGAACGTTCGGAGCAGGCTCCTTTGCTACAATGGTTTTGTTGTCAATCAAGGCCTGAATCTTGTCCTTCAGGGAGCGGCACTCATCAATGGTATGACCCTTCATGCCGGAATGGTATGCACAGGTTTTGCTAGGGTTGACCCATTGGGAAGGATTTTCTGGAGTTATGGCGGGGATAGGGGTGACATAACTAGCGGCTTTAAGCCTTTCATATAGCTGGTCGATTGGTTCGGCAATAGCGGTGTACTGTTTGGGAGGTCTGCGGTCGAAGTTTGGCCGGGGTCTAGGGAAATTTTGGCAAGGTGATTGATAGTGAGAGGGCTGAGCATTATAGGCTTGGTAGACGGGTGCGGGTTGGGAATATCTTGGTGTGGTAGATTGATATGTGGGAGGTGGAGATGATTGGTAAGTAGGTGGTGGAGCTTGGTAGGAAGGCGGGGGTGCTTGGTAATTAGGGGTAGGTTGATATGTGAGAGGAGATACTGGGTAGGTTTGGTATTTTATTGGGGATTTTGTTCTCTGTGCAACCATCACGGCACTCACATCCTTTTTCTTGGACGTGCCACCAGACTATAGAGCCTTGTTGGTATCCTGCAATGCCTCAAAATTAGTGACCATACCACTTTTAATGCCTTCCTCGATCCTTTCCCTTAGCTTGATGATGTCGGAGAATTTCTGGCCTTCAATCAGCATCAACCTCTTATAATATTGTGGGTCCTGAGCTCGGACAAAAAACCTGTTCATCTCTTCTTCTTCTAAGGCCGGCCTGACCTTAGCCGCTTCTAATCTCCAACGAGTAGCATACTCGCGGAATGTCTCTGTAGGTTTCTTCTTCAAATTCTGGATGTAGAATACATCTGGCGCATTCTCCATATTGAATCTAAACCTGTCCATGAAATCGGACGCCATACCTACCCAGCCTGTCCACTTCTTGGGGTCTTGGCTAATGTACCAAGATAGAGCATCCCCTTTCAAACTTCTCATGAAGAGCTTCATGCAAAACCCTTTTCATCTCTTCTGACTCCGACCAGCTTATCACAATATGTCCTCAAATGGATTCTGGGATCCCCTGTGCCATCAAACATTTCAAACTTGGAAGGTTTGTACCCCTCCAGAAGTTCGACATCTGGCTAAATGCAAAGGTCCTCATAATTCAGCCCCTCGATACCTTTGTTTCCTTCAACACCCTGGACTCAGCTAGTCAGCTTTTTGAGTTCTGCGGCCAGGTTCCTGATGAGAGAGTCTTTGTCATCAGACTCCGCTGTGCTTGAAATAGGTCGAGTATATTATGGTATGGTTTCCACATAGATGGGGGTGTGGTGGGGATGATCATTTGTGGAGTTTAGTGGTTCGGGAATGAGTTATGGGGTGTTGTTCGAAATATGGCATGTGTTGCAGTGGTGATGGGGAGCGGATTGGTTTTGTGGTTTTGGGATGTTTTGTGGAGGTGTAGGATTTGGAGCATTGACATCCGGGGTAGTGAGGGAAAATGATAAGTTTGCCAAGTTCCGAACTTGGTCTAGTTCTTCCTAAATTTCAATAACTTTTGTTCAAGCTGGGAGGCACTTTCCTTGGAAACCTGAATACCCTGAGAAGTCTCTACCCTTTCAACCGAGCTCTCATTCCTGATGTTGCTCAAGTCTTCCATTTTTCCCTTGTTCTTGTTTCTGATAGGACTC
>NW_017670599.1:260960-319752 GCF_001879085.1 Nicotiana attenuata
CTACACTAGTGTCGGTCCGCATGCTAACATTGAGTAACGTTAAGCAAGTAAGCATACAAGACAAATTTCACATAAGGACCTCAAGTAGATATGTATAATGGTTACTAAGCATGCTGAAATTTTGAATAGGTGATTTCCTAGTTATTTGAAAGAGTGTCTAAGTGCAATAAAAAGGGACCAAATAATGAATATAAACAATCAGATACAGAAGTAGGGAGCAGAAAATTTTATTTAGAAGAAGAGGACGGTGCAAAAATTAAAAGGGAAATTTTAATGACTGAAATAAAATGCAGAATTTTAAAGAACTGAAAATTATCAATCTAGAATAATTACATAAAGGAAGGGGGGGTCCTAGGTTAAAATACATGGATCATCCACACAACACCGGTAGTCAATCGTACGCATAGCGTTATCGCGTGATCATCACCTCCATGTCTACCCTTCCCACCCGTTGAGGTATTGAAGCACAGAATGGTATCGTTACTTATTGCATGCTATTACCCGTCCCGATCCTATCAGTTCCGGAGGCATTGGAACTACTAGTCCTAAAGGGAAGGGAATTGGGGCTTTTCAGAAGTTCAAGAAAGGATAAAAATCTAGGCGACAATCAAAACATATAGTCAAATAGGGGGAGACAAACAACAATTAGGGCTCAGACAGGCCTCCTCACTTAAATGCAAATACATAGCATGACTTCAGATACTGGTTAGGTCTTTAATTAAATTAAGGCGTAGGATAGGCTGATTCATCACATATTTCTCAGATGAGGAGTCCGAATTAGTCTTGACTAGATGTAGTTATCAGAACTGATACAGTTAATCAATTACCTACTGGCTTGCCTAGGTGAGATCTGTGATCAGGATATCTAACAAGGCAGAAGGCGTACTGATTTTAAGGAGGATTATTGATTTTAGAAACAAACAAAAGTTCTACAGATGTTAAAACGACTTTACTACTGATTCTAGACTTACTAGCGAGATGGACGATTCAGATTCAGTTGGTTTGCTCCTATAGGCATGATCTCTAAGTGTCATTAGTTTTAAAACAGTTATATAAATGCAAGAGTCCTATAGACATGATGTCTAGAATGAGTTGGTTATTATTAAGCCTAAGATTGTTTGCCTATTGTTGTGTATATGCAGAAAAACTTAAGGCATGATTTTATATGCAGAACCTATTGGCATGATCTCTAAAATGCGGAAGTGCAGAAGTGCAGAAGCGTAGAAAAACTTAATTCGGACTCGAAGTCCAACAATATGAGATAAACCAACTTCCAGGATCAGATTTCCAAAAGACTTTCTCATATTTGGAGTTTGTCAAAGTTCCCAAGAGTCTCAAAGGGACTCCGGGCAGTGCTTACACCCTAAAAACATTTCAGAATCAAGAGCATAGTGCAGTGTGGAGATGCCAGCCCTCAGATGTCCAAGTTCAGAGGGAACTCAGGGTCCCAAAGCAAGGCTCATAAGAGAGGGGTAGAACTTAGAATCTAGGAGTAAGTGTAAGTGCATAGGGGGAAGGGAATCAGGGAGAGACACGGCAGGCGGGTGGTCATGCCCAGCAATTGGGATGCTGGCACACCCCTAACCAGCCTGCTAGCCAAACACTGAGAGTTAGGATCCATTGTGGATCAAGTCATGGCCTAGGCAGTAATTAGGATACTGTCAGGCCAAGACCTTAACTCAGCACATAGAAGGGAATACGGATAAGGATCCATGACAGTAACAGAAACAAAGAAAAGAGATATGAAGCACAAATTACAGCATGTAAGCAATAAAGTAAACAAGAAGCCTGAAGCTGTAAAGTAAACACATAGGGGGTGAAGCAGAATATTTAAACAAAGGACATACCAGTTTCAAATAAAATAAGTAAGCAAAATTAGCCTCGAAAAAAAGCCGAATTGCAAACAGCAATTCCAAAAGATCTCAAGTAAAGCGGGATTAGAAAAATAGTATTGCTCGAAAATGAGTTCCGTGTGTGAGTGGTGTATTTTCGTGTGTTTCTGATTATGGGAGAATTCCCTGATGATAGAAAGAGGGAGGACTAGGTCCTTATATAGTTTTTGAAAACAAGTAAGGCATGCAAAGAGTGCACAAACATAGAAACCAATCAATTAGTATCAATTAAGACAACTAGACTCCTTTAATTAGGGTGTCTAGGTCAAACGGCTAATTGAGATGAAATAAGGAGAAAAAATCAGTTTACTAAGGCTCGATTAAGGTAAGGAAACCACATAGTGCATAAACAAGACCAAATACATAGTGAGTAATTAAGGAAAGGTTGGAATAGTAGTGTGTTTATTAAAGTAAAATAGGACATCAGTTCAAAAATCAATCAAAAGGATCCGGGATCCAATTGTAATCGCAAGGAATCCCAAGTAATTAAGGAAAGACTTATATAAGTATAGAAATAATTCAAACTGGTACAGAATTACAGAAGAGATACACAAGACCATGTATTTAAGGAAAACATCACAAGCATGGGATTTTTACACAAAAAGACCAAGAAAACAGCCAGTAGGGTAAAAGGGATTCAATCGAAACAAATCAGTGATGAATCATTAGCACGATTAAAGGGATTTCAAAATCAATTCTTCGTGAAATCTTTTGAAAGGGAAGTTTTCCTCATATATAAAGCATACAGTTTAAGCAAAAGAAGAGTCTAACAATGAAAGTTTCAGAACCACAGGCAAGTAGGATTTGAGTTCGATTACAGGCTCACCGTGAGTCTGGAAACCTAGGGTTCCAAAGTGACACCCTAGTGCCATTTACCCAAAGAAAAACCCCCAAATTTTAGGGTTTCAAATAGGATCAGAGGTGAGAAATCATTGAGAGAGGCAAACATACGTGATAGCAAACACATTGATTCAAAGGCATGCTTGAGAAAAACTTGGAATTCAAACAGATCTCAGAAGTTTTAAACAAAGTAGGTAAGAACAGTACTTAGCAGAAACATCAACAAAACTCAGTAAAGTGAAACAAAATCAAAGAGCACAAACTTAAACACATATAGCAAAGAGTGCGGAACAACAACCTAAGTTAACATGTGAACAAAGAACAACAAAAGGTCTTGCATAATCAGAAGAGAAATAAGAGAATAAACTCGAGCACAATAAGAAATAAACATACAAGTATAAAACAACACATAAAGAGAGAACAAAAAGTCAAAAAACATTTAAAGAAAACTTTTTCCAGAAACCCTAAAAATCGAATTTGAATCATTTTTAAAGGAAATTTGGGGAAAAGCCTTAAAATGTCAACTAAAGACCAAGCATGGTACAGATCTAAGAAAAAGAAGCAAGTGTAGAACCTTAGAAGGCTTAAAAATGGCAGAAAAGACCCTAGAATGAGAAGGTCTTGGGGAAAGTCGGATCCTGAGTCGAAGAGGCTCATATTGCCTTGGACATGCCGGAAAATGGCCGGAGAGGCCATAGATCTTGCAGATCTGAGACAGATCTAAAGGAAGCCATGGAAGTCAGGCCTCCAATCTTCGAGTAACTCAAGTTTAATAGTGAGGGAGAGTGAGCACAGGCCATCCATGGCCAGGAATTCCATGGATTCTGGTGGAAATAGGACGGAAGTAGGTGGGATAGGGTTGGGGTTTCGGAGAGGGCTAGAGAGGATTTGGGAGATGAAGGCGGCGTCTTTGGAGAGAATGATTACAGTTAGAGGGGTATGGGAATTAAAAAAGAAAATAACGAATTACGGCCGTTGATCAAAATGATCAACGACCAGTATTAAAAGGGAAACCGGACGGGTTAAAAAATCGGGCTAAGGGGTCGGGTCAAAATTGAAATTGGGTCGTTTAATTGGGTGGAATTCGGGGGGTTAAATTGACGCTAAAACTGAAATAATAATGGGCTATGTGTTAAATAGCCAATTTCTCCCTTTTTAATTTATATAAAATAGTTAAAATGATTTTAAAAATAAATTAAAAGCACTGAACTAATTAATAATATATTAAAAATTAATCTAAAAATACTGGGAATAATTTTATAATTGTAAAATGCTATTAATCGTAATATAGGCTATAATTGCAATTATATGCAATTTAGCTTAAAAAAATACCAAATAAATTTGTAACAGTATGCAAAAATCACCTTAATTATATTTTGGTGTAAATATGAGGATGGAAATAAATTATTCACAAAAATGATAATTTTGAGAATAATTATGGGATTTTGTACTGCTAAAATAGGCAATAAATTGATTTTAAAATCTTAGAAAATTAGGGGAAAATATCAAAACTCTTGGGCATGCTTATATATGCATACACGTGCTATTTTGAAAGTATTTTTGAGTATGAAAATACATAGAAAAAATTGGGTATCAACACTCCTTCCTGTTCTTGTTTGCAAAGTCCTAATTGTTTTGCTTGTCGCCTTAGAATTTTCACCTTTAAAAACCTTAGGGGTTTGTCAAGGACCACCTATAGGTAGAGGTCCTTACTCCCTCCAGGACCATAAAGAAGGGATGGGTAGCAGCACGCGATAGGAATCTGTGACCAACACTCGCTTTGCATGACCAATAAGGGTACGGGAAGGGTAGACACGGATATGCTGACCGGTGCGCTAATGCCACGTGTAGCCCCTTTCTAAGGAATGACTATCGGGCATTGTACTAATGTGATCCTATAGGCTAACCAACCTAGGACCGCCCTCTTCCCCAAACCCTCTTTGCTTGAAACTTTATGTTCCTTTTTTACAACCTGTTTAAATTCTTATTTTTATACAATGCCCCAACATGCTCTACTTGCAATTATTTGCTTCAATTGTTTATTTATGGACTAATTTGTGAAATGAGTTCGGCCAGGACCCTCATTTGTTGACCAAGAGGGGAGCCTAACACCTTCCCCTCGAGGTTACTTCGAGCCCTTACCCTAATCTCTGGTAATGCAGCCAACCCAAGAGTTAATCGCTCTAGGTGTCATAACGCACCATAATCCGTTAGGTGGCAACTCTTCAAATACCCAATTCCCAAAAGGAAATGAGTCATTACACCCCGTGAATGTTGAAACCCGGACTTCTCCCCACGAGGAGGGGAAAAAAAGGGGGCGCGACAGTCATCAAGGATGATGTGATAAAGCGCCCTTTAGTTTAGCCTTAGCAAGCTACAATTGTGTTGTTGTACTGCTGCCAGACGGTACAGTACAGCAGCTTTTACAGCTGTAGAGTTGATTGTACAACGACGAGGGAAACTGATCCCTATCTGGTCCCTCTGCTGTTTCCTTATCTGATTTCATTGAGAATTGAACTAGACATCTGACTAGTCATTCTGAATGCAAGGGAACTTAATTGAATAAGATTCTTTATCTTGTTCTCTCAGGAAGTAAGTTGTTTTACCTTCCTTGATTGTATTTATACATGTGTGACATCACTTACAATGATGTAAGCAAGGTAGGTAAAAAGCCTTCCACAGAAAGTTGACTGCTGCACTGTTCCTGTACAGTAGCGTGTGCAGGCAACAACTTTTCAGCGGGAAAGTTGACTTCATACAGTCTCCTCGGGAACTGGTAGGGACCTGTTCCCTCAGTTGTTCCTTCCACTCTAAAGAGTTGAGTTATATCCCACGCTGGATCCCAACCTGGAACTTTGTGATCTTAAGGTATTGTAAATGTATAACAGGTTCCTTATCTGGTTCTAGATTGTAAGTTTGTTAGATCATCAAAACATAAAGAAAAGTACTTATGCCCAAAGTACTTGTAACCTATCAATTTCACCCTTTTTGATGATGACAAACTTAGAGTTGATATTCCCCCGGAGAACCGGATCTCCACATTGTTCCCCCTACGAATCAGCCATATCCCCCTTAACAACCAAACCTAAGGAATTGATCACAACTGGTTCCTCAAGACTGTTTGGAAAATCATCAAAACTCAAAATACCATAGCTTATCAATTTCCCCATTTTTGATGATGACAAACCCAGAATTAATATTCCCCCTGAGAATCAGATTCCTTACATATACTGATCATATCTGGTCTGTACCCAGTTCCTTGAGAACGTTTGTCATCATCAAAACATGACATAGCGTAACTTAGAGCAATTTCCCCCTTTTTGATGATGACAAACCCAAAATTAATATTCCCCTTGAGAACCAGATTCCTCACATGTTTCCCTGCGGATCGGACCTATATCAACATATTATCAGCAACATTCCCCCTGTGAAGCAGAGCTATCTTTCATGCACAACACAACATATCAATTCGATTATGTTCCTTCCCCATGTTGACACCTATATAACTTCCCCCTTTTGGCATCATTGAAAAGAGTAACAGAAGAAGCACAACCAAAAAGAAGTTCAGCAACATTAACTCATGCCACTTGGGCAACACAGCATAAACAATAACAAGAACAACACGTGAATGTCATTGCACAAAATAGAGTGATTGCCCATAGTAAAGTAATTATAACTAAAGAGTAGTAGTTTCAACAATACAGAATATGACAATTTAAACAACTAAGTACCAATGTCATCAAATATAGGGATCAAAAGAAGATAGGAATTCGAGGGAATTTGGAAGGAGTGAAAGACATGGATCATTGGGCAGGAAGAAAAGTAAGGGGCTAAGGCCTTGATGATCTTGTCCATTCGTTGATTCACTCTCCTTTGATCAATGATAAACTGCTCTCTCAATTCATCCACATGTTTCCTCAATCATTCATTCTCACCCTTCAACTTAGCATTATATTCAGCCAAGGGTCCATTGGGAACCTGGTTCTCTACCTATCTAAGCAGGCTGAACCATCAATCAGATCACCAAGAATCTCTTCAAGCTCCTCCTCATCAAGAACAAACTCAGTCCCATGCACATATAGCATCAGAGTATCACATACAACATAGAAGTTTTTACTTCTTGTTCATAAACGTTGGGACTTGGAGGAACAAAGAGGTGATTCTATTTTTGGAACTCAACAATGTCAAAAAGTTCCTCCATTTTTCAGCAATATCAAAGTCAACACTCTGCCTAACAGCGCTTTCTGAGACTTCAGAGTCTTCTACCTGTCCAAACCTGATGACTCAACCTTTTGCTTCTATAAGGAACCAGGTTCCTCACTTACACTACCCTTTCTATCCCTGAGCGGCCATGTCTCCCTCTACTTCTTCTCAATCTATTTACCCTTATCATTTACTGCATCTTTCTCATCCAACTTCTTTTCTCCAATTTTTTTTACACTTCATTCTCTCTTCCACAATTACATCAACATGTCACACCACTTGATCATCAATCAGCATATTTCATCAATCCTTTTTACTGGATCGGAAGTTCGTTTAAACATAAAACTCAAAATGAAAAAGATCATCATTAAAATTGACTTCCTGAGAAGGACTTGAGGGGTCAGGTCCCTCATTCAGTTCTCATATTTACCAATTTCTCCATCCTTCAAGACTTCCACAAATCCAGCAACTAATTCAGCCTCATGCTCTAGAATATTAGATCTACCATGTTCCCTTTCACTTAAACTTCCATCAAAATCTACCAAAGACTTCTTGGGGTTTTGACTCAGATGGAGTTAGCATTTTGGAAAGTGACAAAGTTGGGTTCACTTCTGGCATAGTTGGAGAGTGATTCTTTTGAGACAAGGTTGATTTTGGTTTTGAAGAAAAGAATCGATTTTGGTTGGGTGTAAGATAGAGAAGTGGTTTTTTTGGGCAACGGGTCAGTTCAGAAGATGTTTAACATTTTGGACTTCAAAAATCAAGAGAGAGGCAAGATAAAGGTGGGAATAAGTTAATGACATGACACTTCAGCAGCTTAAATAGGCATATAAGTATTTAAGAAACCACTAACCTGAGTCGCAGGAACCAGGTTCCTTGACAGTTTTTGAAAATCTGAGGAAAGACTTCTAGAAGTGCAATGTCACTCTTACTTGTTTTTGTCCTGAAACTACCAAATGTGTATACCTGTAACAGTATAGATTTGAGTTAGATGTTGCCGAAAAACACTTTTTAGCATTGTACCTTTCCTTCTTAACATAGCCAAACATCGAGGGACCGGGTCCTTAGTTGAGCTTGATCAACCCCAACTCCAGACGATTTCTTTCAAAATGTTCCCTGCTCAGCGCCTTGGTGAAAATGTCTGCTACCTGGTCCTCCGCCTTCCAGAACCTCATACAAATCAGAACCTTTTCAACATTATCCCTCAAAAGTGATGTCGTACATCAATGTGCTTTGTCCTCTTGTGTTGTACCGGGTTCAAGCTGTAAATACACCAAAGTCTTCAAGATGTTGCTTGATCTATACTAGTTGAGCACAACAAGAAGCAGCAACCACGTATTCAACTTCAGCAGTAGGAAGAGCCACACAGTTTGTCTCTTTGTACCCTATTAGATCAAGCATGACCCCAAAAAATGTGCCGTTCCAGATGTGTTATTTCTATCCACCAGATATTCAACATAATCAGCATCAGCATATCCAACCAAGTCAAAGTTATCTCCGGATGGATAGTAGAGAACCAGGTCCTGCATCCCTTTGAAATATATTAGGATTCTCTTGGCAGCTTTTAGATGAGATTCCTTTGGATTGGATTGAAACTCAGCACAAAGACCCACACTAAAAATAATATCTAGTCTGCTACAGAAGTGACCCTATGATACCTCTATACATGGTCTGATTTACAGGGGAACCAAGTTCCTCTATGTCTAGACAAGTAGCTGTGGCGATGGGAGTGTCAATGATTTTTTATGTCTCCATGTCAAATCTTTTCAGGAGCTTCTTGATGTACTTCTGTTGTCTTATCATTATCCCCTTGGGATTTTGCTTCACTTGTAAATCTAAGAAGAAATTCAGTTCCATCATACTCATTTCTAACTCAGACGGTACAGTACAGCAGCTTTTACAGCTGTAGAGTTGACTTTACAACGACGAGGGAAACCGATCCCTATCTGGTCCCTCTGTTGTTTCCTTATCTGATTCCATTGAGAATTGAACCAAACATCTGACTAGTTATCCTGAATACAAGGGAACTTAATTGAATAAGATTTCTTATCTTGTTCTCTCATGAAGTAAGTTGTTTTACCTTCATTAATTGTATTTATACATGTGTGACATCACTTACAATGATGTAAGCAAGGTAGGTAAAAAGCCTTCCACAGAAAGTTAACTGTTGCACTGTTCCTGTACAGTAGCGTGTGCAGGCAGCAACTTTCCAGCTGGAGAGCTGACTTCATACAGTCTCCTCGGAAACTGGTAGGGACCTATTCCTCAGTTGTTCCTTCCACTTTGAAGAGTTGAGTTATATCCCACGCTGGATCCCAACCTGGAACTTTGTGATCTTAAGGTCTTGTAAATGTATAACAGGTTCCTTATCTGGTTCTGGATGGTAAGTTTGTTAGATCATCAAAACATAAAGAAAAGTACTTATGCCCAAAGTAATTGTAACCTATCAGCTTCTTGTTAGATGTTGTTTTCTTTATTGAAGGTATTAATTATTCCATAGTTTCATTGTATTACATTATTGGTTTAAGTTGGTTTATCGGTGTTTCATGGTATATTTTGGTTGGTCTTGCACTGTAGTATTAATTTCATAATTTTATAACCTTCTGTTTACTTTGGTTTGAGGCTTAAATATTGTGGAGGGTTTTGAGCTCAATCGTGAAATTCCTATTCTTATTGTGTGATTGGTACTGATATGGTGGGATCGGGTTGCACGCCACAATAGGAGGAATAAGGGTGATATATTGAGGAGGAATAAGGGTGAAACGTGATTTTCTGGTAGGATCGGGTTGCGCGCCGCAACATGAGGAATAAGGGTGATATATTGAGGAGTAATAAGGTTGGATTATTATTGTACGGTGGGATCGGGTTGAGCGCCACAACAGGAGTAATAAGTGTGGATTGATACGGAGTAATAAGGGTGAATGTTCATATTGTTACTGATTAAATGGCGTGATCGGGATGCGCACCGCATCAGTTTATTGTTTATGTATTCTTCTTCTGTTGTGAATTTATTCCGTAGTTTTGGTAACTCACTTAAGGATTGGTTATAGTTGGGTACTGATAAGATATTTGAGTTCCATATTCATTTTTGCTGCAAGTCACTGTTTCATTTTTGTCCCGTACCTCCTTTTCGCTTTATTATATACTGTATGCAATTTATATTGTAAATGCCCCGCCGTAGCCTCATCACTACCTCGTCGAGGTTAGGCTCGGCACTTACCAGTACATGGGGTCGGTTGTACTGATGCTGCACTCTGCACTTTTTGTGCAGATTTTGGAGCTGGTAATGGCTGATCGAGAGGTCGGTTGCAGATATTTTGTTCCGGAGACCCAAGGTAGTCCTACTGGCGTCCGCAGGCCCTGGCGTCCCCTCCTATGTTTCTACATTCCTCTTTTCCTTTCTTTCAAGACAGATGTATTTTCTTTCAGACTAATATTGGTAATAATTCGTAGTATGTTCATGGATGGTGACACCGGACTCTGGGTAGTGGTAATAGCTATGGTATTGTGAATAGTGAAAAGGTTATTTTCGTATTTCCGCATTTATTTCAACTTAATTTTGCTTTGTTAATTTCATTCTATGAAATGTAAAGGAAAAGGTGAATAGAACTCTAACGTTGGCTTGCCTAGCGAGTGCGATGTTAGGTGCCATCACGGTTCCGATGGTGGGAGTTTCGGGTCGTGAAAAGTTGGTATCACAGCACTAGGTTGCCTAGGTCCCATAATTTGCGGACAAGCTTTGTAGAGTCCTAGGGATCGGTACAGAGACATTTGTGCTTATCCCCTAGAGGCTACAGAGTTTAGGAACAATTTCACCTCTATTCTTCTCTGTCGTGCGATTTGATCTCTCAATGCTAATTGAACTCTCTACTCTTGTTCTTTCACAGATGGCGAGAACATGTACTGCTTCTTTAGCTGAGCAGCAGCCAAAGCCCGCAGTGGCAGCTCCTACGAGGGGCAGAGGACGAGGCCGAGGCCGTGCTAGAGGCCGCGGTAGGGGTAGGACTCAGCCCAGAGCTCGAGCACCACCAACGGCGGAGCCTCAAGTAGAGTTTGATGTGGAGGCTCCAGCCCAGACCGTTCCAGTAGGGCCAGCTCAGGTTCTAGAGGGGTTCATCGCTACCCTAGTACTTTAGGATGCTTTGGTCCGTCTAGTGGGCCTTATAGAGAGTGTTGCTATGGTCGGCACATTTCCTGTAGCACCAGCCATCTCTCAAGCTGGGGGAGGAGCCCAGACTCCCACTGCCCACACTCTGGAGCAGATGGCTTCTCAGTTTCAGACTCCAGCAGCTCAGCCCGTTGGGGCAGTTCCGTCGGGTGTTGTAGCATAGACCGGCGATGGATCAGTTATGTCTTCTCGGGCTTTGTGAAGATTGGATAGGTTTACCAAGATTTTTACCACTACTTATGGCGATAAATCTTCAGAGGATCCCCAAGACTATCTGGATAATTGTCACGAGGTATTACGGAACATGAGGATAGTGGAGACCAATGGGGTCGACTTTGCCACCTTTCGTCTGTCAGGTTCCGCCAAGAAATGGTGGAGGGATTTTTGTTTGGCTAGACCAAATGGGTCGCCAGCTCTTACTTGGGACCAGTTCTCTCAGCTATTTCTGGAAAAGTATCTTTCTATCACTCAGAGAGAGGACTATCAGAGCTAGTTCGAGCGCCTCGAGCAGGGTTCTATGACCATCACTCAATACGAGACTAGATTTGTTGATTTGGCCCGTCATGCTCTTCTTATACTTCCAACCGAGAGAGAGGAGTTGAGGAGGTTTATTGAGGACTTCCTCAGCCTATTAGATTGCAGATGGCTAAAGAGACAGGGATTGAGATTTCTTTCCAGGATGCAGCCAATGTGGCCAAACGAGTTGAGATGGTTCTAGCTCAGGGGAGTGGACAGGGCTCTTCCGGTGGATTTAGTGGGGCCTCATCTGGAGATCGGGGTACTTCTGGTAGGGGCCATCCTCCCAGGCCGTTTCATTCAGCACTTCAGACATCCCATGGAGCTTTAGGGAGTCGTGGTCCTTATGTACCTCCTTCAGGGCAACTAGCTTATAGTGCACCGCCAGCTCCTATCAGAGCACCTCCTCTTCAGAGTTATTATCGCGGTCAGTCGGCCCGTCAGGGCCAGTCTCAGTTTCCACAGTCGTAGTATCATGATAGATGTTTCGAGTGTGGTGAGTACGGGCATATCCAGAGGACCTGTCTGAGATTGGTGGGTGTTTAGTCACAGCATAAGGGTTCTCGTGCCATGATCCCGGCACCGCCCGCCAGCCCGCTATAGGTGGAGGTCAGGCCATTAGAGGTGAAGATCGGGCCGCTAGAGGTGGAGGCCAGCCAGCAGGAGGTTGTCCTAGGGATATGGTTCAGAGTGGTGGGTCCAGCCCCAATGTTATGCTTTCACAGCCAGGCCTGAGGCTGAGTCATCCGATGCTGTTATCACATGTACTGTTTCGATTTGCAGTAGAGATGCTTCAGTTCTATTTGATCCAGGGTCTACATACTTATATGCGTCATCTTATTTTGCTTCATATTTGGTTGTGCCTCATGATTCTTTGAGTGCTCCCATGTATGTGTCCACACTAGTGGGGGATTCTATTATTGTAGATCGTGTCTATCGCTCGTGTGTGGTTATTATTGGGGGTTTTGAGACTAGCGTAGATCTCCTACTTCTCGAAATGGTTGATTTTGATGTCATTTTGGGGATGGATTGGGTGTCACCTTATCATGCTATATTGGACTGTCATGCCAAGACCGTGACCTTAGCATTGCCGGGGCTGCCTCGATTAAAGTGGAGAGGGACTCTTGGTCATTCTACCAGCGGGTTTATCTCTTATATGAAGGCTCGGCATATGGTCGAGAAGGGGTGTTTGGCTTATTTGGCTTATATTCGTGATTCTAGTGAGGAGGTTCCTTCCATGGATTCTGTGCCAGTTGTTCGGGAGTTCCTAGAGGTATTTCCTGCAAACCTTCTGGGGATGCCACCCGACAGGGATATTGACTTCTGTATTGATTTAGTTCCGGGCACTCAGCCCATTTCTACACCGCCATACCGCATGGCCCCTCCAGAGTTGAAAGAATTGAAGGAGCAGTTGCAAGATTTTCTTGATAAGGGCTTTATTAGACCTAACATCTCGCCTAGGGGTGAGGATGGATCGATGAGGATGTGCATAGACTATCGGCAGTTGAACAAAGTCGCCATCAAGAACAAATATCCACTACCGAGGATTATTTGATCAACTTTAGGGTGCCAAGGTGTTTTCAAAGATCTATTTGAGGTCTGGCTACCACCAATTGAGGATTAGGGCATCCGATGTCCCTAAGACAGCTTTTTAGACTCGGTATGGGCATTATGAGCTTTTAGTGATGTCATTTGGGTTGACAAATGCCCCAGCAGTATTTATGGATTTGATGAAACAGGTGTTCAAGCCCTATCTAGATTCCTTTGTGATTGTTTTTGTTAATGATATCTTGATCTACTCCCGCAGTCGAGAGGAGCATGAGCAGCATCTTCGGATCGTTCTTCAGACTCTAAGGGACAGCCAGTTATATGCTAAGTTTTCGAAATGTGAGTTTTGGTTGAGTTCAGTTGCTTTCTTGGGTCACGCTGTATCAGCAGAGGGTATTCAAGTGGATCCTATGAAGATTGAGGCCATTCAGAATTGGCCTAGACCTACTTCGGCCACAGAGATCCGTAGTTTCTTGGGATTGGTGGGTTATTACCGTCGGTTTGTGGAGGGTTTTTCATCTATAGCAGCTCCGTTGACCAGGTTGACTCAGAAGGGTGCCCCGTTCAGATGGTCAGACGAGTGTGAGGCGAGCTTTCAGAAGCTCAAGACAGCTTTGACTACGGCGCCGATGTTGGTGTTGCCCGTAGGTTCAGGGCCCTATGCTATATATTGTGAGGCATCTCATATTGGACTTGGTGCGGTATTGATGCAGGGTGGCAAGGTTAATGCATATGCTTTGCGGCAGTTGAAGGTTCACGAGAAGAATTATCCAGTTCATGACTTAGAATTGGCAGCCATTATTCACGCGCTGAAGATTTGGAGGCACTATTTATATGGCGTGTCGTATGAGGTGTTCACGGATCATGAGAGTTTGCAGTATTTGTTCAAGTAGAAGGAGCTCAATTTGAGGTAGAGAAGGTGGTTGGAGCTGTTGAAAGACTATGATATCACCACTTTGTATCATCCCAGGAAGGCCAATGTGGTGGCCGATGCTTTGAGTAGGAAGTCAGCCAGTATGGGCAGTCTTGCGTATGTTCCAGTCGGTGAGAGACCGCTTGCATTAGATGTTCAAGCCTTAGCCAATCAGTTCGTGAGGTTGGATGTTTCTGAGCACAGTCGTGTTTTAGCTTGCACAGTCGCTCGGTCTTCCTTGTTTGAGCGTATCAGAGATAGGCAGTATGATGACCCTCATTTGCTTGTCCTTAGGGACACAGTGCGGCATGGTGATGCCAAGCAGGTTACAGTTGGAGATGATGGAGTTTTGAGGATCCAGGGTCGGTCTTGTGTGCCTAATGTGGATGGACTTCGTGAGTTAATTCTAGAGGAGGCCTAAAGTTTCCCGGTATTCTATTCATCCTCGCGCCACCAAGATGTATCAGGACTAGTGGCAGCATTACTGGTGGAGGAGAATGAAGAAGGATATAGTTGCATATGTAGCTTAGTGTCTGAATTGTCAGCAAGTAAAGTACGAGCATCAGAGGCCTGGTGGTTTGCTTCAGAAGATAGAGATTCCTGAGTGGAAGTGGGAGCGTATCACCATGGATTTTATTGTTGGACTTCCACGGACTCAGAGGAAGTTCGATGCGATTTGGGTTATTGTGGATAGGTTGACCAAGTCAGCGCATTTCAGTCATGTGGCAGTTTCCTATTCTTCGGAGCGATTGCTAGAGATTTATATCTGTGAGATCGTTCGTCTTCGTAGTGTACCCGTATCTATCATTTCTGATCGAAGTATGCAGTTTACCTTGTATTTCTAGAGGGCAGTACAATGTGAGTTGGGTACGCGGGTCGAGTTGAGCACACAATTTCATCCTCAGACGGATGGACAGTCCAAGCATACTATTCAGATCTTAGAGGATATGCTCCGCGCTATTTTTATTGACTTTGGGGGTTCTTGGGATCAGTTCTTGCCGTTAGCGGAGTTTGCTTACAATAACAGCTATCAGTCGAGCATCCAGATGGCTCCCTATGAGGCATTATATGATAGACGGTGTCGATCACCGGTTGGGTGGTTTGAGCCGGGAGAGGCTCAGTTGTTGGGTATAGATTTAGTGCAGGATGCCTTGGATAAGGTTAAGATCATTCAGGATAGACTTCGTACAGCTCAGTCCATGAAGAAGAGTTATGCTGACGTAAGGCTCGTGATGTGGCATTCATGGTCGGAGAGAGAGTGTTACTTATGGTATCTCCCATAAAGGGCGTAATGAGGTTTGGAAAGAAGGGCAAGTTAAGCCTAGGTTCATCGGGCCTTTCGAGATTCTTGTTCGAGTGGGAGAGGTGGCCGACAGACTTGCGTTGCCCCCAGGTTTATCAGCGGTACATCCAGTGTTTCATGTGTCCATGCTTTAGAAGTATCACGGTGATCCATCCCACGTCTTAGATTTCAGCACTGTCCAGTTGGACAAGAATTTTACCTACGAGGAGGAGCCGGTAGCTATTCTAGACCGGCAGGTTCGTCAGTTGAGATCGAAGAGTTATCCTTCGGTTCGAGTGCAGTGGAGAGGTGAGCCTATTGAGGCAGCTACCTGAGATTCCGATACCGATATGCAGAGCAGATATCCCCATCTTTTCACCGGCTCATGTACTTTTCTATGTTCGTTTGAGGATGAACGGTTGTTTTAGAGGTGGAGAATTGTCACGCCCCAAAATCGAGGGACATGACCGGCACTCGACCGGGTAGCCCCAGTCAAGCGGACCTAGGCGCCTTTCCTATCCCACGTGTTACCCCGTGTTTTCATTACTCATTAACCAAATGAAATAGCCACTTATAATTAAAACACCCTTTTTCAAAATATACATAACGAACATGATTAATTAGCGTGGTTTACAACCTACATCGCCCAACACACAAAATACATATTACATAAGTTCACAACCCACATTTCCTGTCTACGGAGCCTCTAAAGATACAAAAGGATGATACAATACTTGCCGGAAACAAGGCTCCGGCTATACCTTACACAAATACCAAAACAAGACTCCGGAACAAAAGCGGCATTAGCCACGCAGGGCCCCGAGAGGAAAGGGGCTCACCAATTCAGCTGACGGAAGGTGAAGGAATGCTACGGACGGTGGACTGGAGCACCTGTTTTAGATCCACCTACAATCATAACACGAATGTAGCGCCCCCGGCAAAAGGGACGTCAGTACATTTGAATTGTACTGGTACGTATGAACAAACTTTACCCCAAGTAAACTCAGACCATACACAAGTAACAAGTAGTAATGGAATCCACAATCAAATGCACATGAAAGGAACAACCAAAGTCAAACAAGTTTCACAATCTCTCCTTTCCCTTCCGACATCATCTCATCACATCTATGATTTCACAACTTTCACATATGTTCATTTCATTAGTGATTTCGATCACTTTTGCACCCTTATTACCTCGGCCACCCTTATTACCTCGGCCACCCTTATCACCCCAACCCACAATTTATCATTTTGTGTTGCGGCGCGCAACCCGATCCCACCAGACAATCACATTTCACACAACAACAATAGTCCAAAGTTCAATCACATGGCTTCAGGCCATCCACAATATTATTTCACAACAACAATAACAGTAATTCACAAAGAACAACAACAACAATTCTCAAGAACTACAACAACAATTCACAAAGAATTTCCATAACCATCAATACCGTTTCCATCATATTCAATAACTCATATGCATTTTATGTCACAACGATAATTGCCCACGACAAGCCATATATGTTATTACCACAGTTGTTCCAATTGCATCATTTACGATTCCCTTCTATCATTTGTTGCTCAGCTCTTACCGCATAACACTTTCACAATCACACATTTGGTTTATTGCCAATTACTTACACCATTATATCGGGAGACTTAACCACGAACACTCAATTCGTACCAATCACAGTCACACATAATCCACATAGATATCACATACCAAATATTCGTACACCAAACAAGGTGATTTTACAAAGGTCAAAGTTAGCTATACATACCTGGAGCCGAATTCCCTTTTAATTTCTACTTTCAACTTCACCAAAAGTCTAGCAACGTCAATCTAGTGCACAAATTAACACATATTTCTTAGAATCAAAGTCCACAATCACAACCCAAACACATTTAGATTGTCAACCCTCCTTTGTATAATTCTTTACTCCTACCCAATTCCTCTTACTAGATTTTAGATTTTAAAAGACATGCATGTAGGCTTCAACCATTATTTTCAAGAATCAGTGCATGAGAATCCCCCTTTATGTTTAAACCTGAAATTCAATGAAAAAAGGGTTGGGGATTTTATCTGCAAGAGTGGAGAAGAAGACAATTACTTGAAATTTTCCGGCCCGGCTAGTTTTGAAGAATCAAATTTGAAGAAGGTGACTTTCTCTCTCAAGAACCCTCTCTTCCTCTCTCTTATTTTGTTCAGAAACTTATTAAAAATGAGGGGGTTGGGGTGTTTTATTAAAAAGGGGGTCGGGTTTAAAATTTAGAAAATTAGGAGTCCGAGTCAGGTCTGCGGTCGCACTATGCGATCGCAGATCCGAAATGCGGTCCGCAGAATGGATCGAAAAAAGTGTTCCAAAAACCCGATTCCACTGTTTGGGTATGCGGCGGAAATGTGGTCCGCATACACGGTTTGCGGTCGCATAATGCACCGCATATTTTACCTCAAATTTGACTGACACGCTGACTCACTTTGAGGTGGAAATGCGGTCCGCATAATAGTTATGCGGTCGTATAATGGACCGCATTTTGACCATAATGTTAACCAAACCACTGACTCATAATGCGGCGGAAATGCGGTCCGCATACATGATTTGCGACCGCATTCTGGACCGCAAAATAACACTTTTCTGGAAAACTTTGGTTCTTTGATTTTTTGAATGCTTAGATCAGTACAAAGGGTCCGGACCGTGGCTCGCAAGCTCGCCGCGAAGAATTTTACACATTCCCAACACATATTCGGAACCTGACACTACAAGCTACTAGGTTTTGAGCATAAATTTTTACGGGGCCTTACAAGAATGTTATGACCCGAAAGGTCAACTTATGTTTTATAACTCGATTCCGTGTTCCGAGGTCTTCAAAACCTCATTTTATTCCTCCTCGATTTGTGTGCGCAGTTCGTGCGTGTATCCAGAAAGCTTTTATGTGAAAAATTGATAAAATAATAATTTTTGGCCTAAAAAGTTGATTTTTGTTGACTTCGGTCAACGTTTTGGGTAAACAGACCCGGGCTCGTATTCTGACGGTCCCGGTGGGTTCGTAGTAAAATATGGGACCTGGGCGTATGCCCCGAATCGAATTCCGAGGTCCCTAGCCCGTGAAATGGATTTTTGATGAAAATTGTAAGACTGAAATTATAATGGTTTTAAGAATTTGGTTGATATTTGATCTTGTTGGTACCGGGTCCGTATTTTGGTTCCGGAGCCCGGTACAGGTCCGTTATGATATTAATACCTTATCTGTGAAATTTGGTGAGAAACGTGACTGATTTGACGTGATTCGGACCTTTAGTTGAGAAAATAGAAGTTTTGAAACTTTCTTGAAAATTTCATGCAATTTGGTGCTAAATTCGTAGTTCTAGGTGTTATTTTGGCGATTTGATCGCGCGAGCAAGTTCGTATGATGTTTTTAGACTTGTGTGCATGTTTGGTTTGGATCCCCGAGGGCTCGGGTGAGTTTCGGATAGGCTACGGGATGTTTTAGACTTGAAAATTCTGGTGTTTTTCGCTTCAGCTGTCATCTGGTATGTTCTTCTTCACGTTCGTGAAGGGGCTCTCGCGAACGCGGAGAGTACATTGGCCTGAAGGAGAATTCCTTCTACTCGAACGCGAAGTTCTGGTCACGAATGCGTAGCGTTGGGGGCATTACCCTTCGCGAGCGCGACTGGGCTATCCCAAACGCGAAGCATTGGGACCTAGGGGGGGAAAGTTAACTCATCGCGAATGCGGCACTTGGATCGTGAACGCGGAGGATGGGGGAGTATTCCTTTGCGAAGGCTTACTCGCGAACGCATAGGCCAATAGGGCCATAGCTTCGCGATCGCGACAGGCCTCTCGCGAAAGCGAACAAGGTCTGTCTAGTGATTTTAAAACAGAACCAGCATGGGATTTCTTAAAAAAATTCACAACCCTTTCATTAGATCTCGACTAAGAGCAATTTTGAAGAGGGATTTCAACACCAAATCATAGGTTTGTGTTCTTTAACTCATTTCCTTAAATTTACATCAACATGCATTAGATTTCCAGCCTAAATCTTGTTCTTTCATGGTAGTATTAGGTATTTTTGGAAGAATTGGGAGGCTTTTATAAATTGGGGATTTAGACCTTGATTTGGGGTAAGATTCCGAAACTAATTACATATTTGGGCTCGGGGTGAATGGGTTTTGGTTCGAACCTCGAGTTTTGACTAAGAGGGCCCGGGGTCAGTTTTTGACTTCTTGGGGGAAATGTTGGGAAACTTATTATTATGTATCGTAATTGATTTCTTTAGCGATATTTGATGTTATTAAGTTAATTATGACTAGATACAAGTGGATTGGAGGTGGAATCTAGAGGAAAAGCGGTATTTGAGCAGTGAGTGGCCTGTGGATTGAGGTAAGTGTTGTGTCTAACTTTGACTTGAGGGATTAGGAATCCCCGACTTATTTGCTGTGTAAAAATCCATGTGTGTGGTGTATTGTTGAGGTGACGAGTACCTATGCGCTGCCAAATTATCTGTTTAGCCTGTTTCTTTTCGCGTTCTTAATATATTGTCTTCCTGTCTTAACTGCTACATGCTTATTGGTGCTTCCATGTTCAATTGCTTCTTGTTAGATGTTGTTTTCTTTATTTGAAGGTATTAATAATTCCGTAGTTTCATTGTATTACATTATTGGTTTAAGTTGGTTTATCAGTGTTTCATGGTATATTTTGGTTGGTCTCGCTGTGTAGTATTAATTGAGTGAAGTTTCATAATTGTATAACCTTCTGTTTGCTTTGGTTTGAGGCTTAAATATTGTGTAAGGGTTTGAGCTAAATCATGAAATTCCTGTTATTATTGTGTGATTGGTACTGATATAGAGGGATCAGGTTGCACGCCGCAACAGGAGGAATAAGGGTGAAACGTGATTGTCTGGTGGGATCGGGTTGCGCGCCGCAACAGGAGGAATAAAGGTGATATATTGAGGAGTAATAATGGTGGATTGTTATTGTACGGTGGGATCGGGTTGCGCGCCGCTACAGGAGTAATAAGGGTGGATTGATACGGAGAAATAAGGGTGAATGATCATATTGTTACTGATTATATGGTGGGATCGGGATGCACGCCACATCAGTTTGTTGTTTATGTATTCTTCTTCTGCTGTGAATTTATTTCGTAGGTTTGGTAACTCACTTAAGGATTGGTTATAGCTGGGTACTGATAAGATATTTGAGTTCCGTATTCATTTTTGCTGCAAGTCACTATTTCATTTTGTCCCGTACCTCCTTTTCGCTTTATTATATATTGTATGCAGGTTATATTGTAAATGCCCCGACGTAGCCTCATCACTACCTCGTCGAGGTTAGGCTCGGCACTTACTAGTACATGGGTCGGTTGTACTGATAATGCACTCTGCATTTTCTGTGCAGATTCTGGAGCTGGTAGTGGCTAATCGGGAGGTCGGTTGCAGATATTTCATCCCGGAGACCCAAGGTAGTCCTGTTGGCGTCCGTACGCCCTGACGTCCCCTCCTATGTTTCTACATTCATGTTTTCCTTTCTTTCGAGATAGATGTATTTTCTTTTTGACCAATATTTTTAGTAATTCGTAGTATGTTCGTGGATAATGACACCAGACTCTAGGTAGTGGTAATAGCTATTGCATTGTGAATAGGCAAAAGGTTATTTTCATATTTCCGCATTTATTTCAACTTGATTTAGCTTTGTTAATTTTAATCTATGAAATGTAAAGGAAAAAGGTGAATAAAACTCTAACATTTTATTGCCTAGAAAGTGCGAAGTTAGGCGCCATCACGGTCCTGATGGTTGGAGTTCCGGGTCGTGACATTTCCTTTCTTTTGTTGATGATCATTCAGATGGGTAGATTGTGGCTATATATAGGCAAGAATAATGATGAGAATCTTGACAAGTGGTTTTACACTTGTCCATGAACAAACATGCAAGAGGGCACTTGGATGAAGTAAGCCATTTGTCCATAGCTTCTAGAAGGCTTGCCACATGTAAAAACTCTTTACATGCATATTGACACTTGGTTTAAGGCATAACACTTGGATTCATTTATTTTAAAAATACTACCACAATCCCCACATATTTTTAAAATAAAAAAGATAGAATAATAAGACTTTGCTGGATTTGTATTGTCCAAATGTAATAGGTTTGGTGTCTTCTAGACTATGAACAAAACTTAGATCTTACTGGAGAAATATAATATTTCGATGAACCAATAACTCTTATTGTAAGTTAGAGATTTTATCAATCATATTTTGACCCCCGGTAATTTTCGTGTTCAACACGGTTTTGCGCCCAATAGGCCATGCGCGTGCCTGGTTATTCATGAGAGCTCTAAAGACTAAGCCAAAATCTCATAGGAGCACCCACTCCACTCTCATATAAGTGAATTCATCAATTGTATACTGCTTTTAAATACACCATCCATAAGGAGTATGAATTTCATTAAGAGTTATAACTCAGCCTCTCAATTAGTAGCAGTCAAGCACGCTCTTTTAGTGCATCAGTGCCAGTATGGACTTGTTATTACCCATATGAACCTACTTTATGGGATCTCCAATCATATAGTGTAACAACTCAACCGGTCGTTCTGAGCTCCAGCGCGTCGTTCAGCGGTTTGAAGCCCTGAGTAGCTTCACTTCAGGTATTATGACATGTACGCGTGGTCAGAATTGAATTCCGGGAAGTTCGGAGTTGATTCGGAGAGAGACTTCTCATTTCGGAAGCTTTAAGTTAAAAGAATTGACTAAGAGTGGATTTTTGAGTAAACGACCGCAGAATCGAGATTCGAAGGTTCCATCAAGTTCGTATGATGATTCCGGACTTGGGCGTATGTCCGAACTGGGTTTTGTAAGACCCGGGAACGTTTCGGCGCCTATTGTGGAAGTTAGCATTTTTGGAAGAATTTCATAAGTTTAGGTTGAAGTGTATTTCAGTGTTATCGATGTCCATTTGGGATTCCGAGTATGGGAATCTCAGAGATCGAGGGGTGCGGTGGTTCAGGATGGAATCGATGTTTCTAATGTCGATGGCTCGAGAAGAGATGATCTTCGGGAAGGTTTAAAGTTAGTAGTGGTCTATTGGTTCAAGAGCCACTGAGTTAGATTTTGATCTAAGGCATCAGCTGAGCAGCAAAGGATGAGGAAGAATATGTGGAAAGTTTCATGCGGTGGATAAACTTCTAGAAGGCCAGGTGTAAGAAGCGGAAGTCGAATGGTTTCTTAAAGAAGTGAGTTTGCCCAAAGTGGGAGAGTGGCAGAGCAGCACGTGGATGCTGTGGCAAGACAACTATGCCCTTGAGGAAAGTTTGGAGTGATTTGGGAAATTTTAGTGGACGGTGATTGGGTCTACGAGCTTAATTCAAAATATTGGCTAGCATAACTGCGGGAGATTTGATGTGACGGAAAGGAGCTGCTTGATAAGAAGAAGGATACAACATAACTTTTAATGGGAAGATACTGTCGTACAATTAGTTAATGTCCACGAAGAGTGAATGGACTTGTGCAGCTGGTGGATGAGCACGGGCTCAGAATGGGTTATTGATGTCGTAGTAATTGTACCCTGTGCAGCATCATTGGAAGATGATGTCAGCGCGTAGTCTCCATATTTGGGGATGTCTCCTATGAGCAGATCAGCGGTCGCGTGGTTGGAAAAGCTTCGACGAAGGATTCTATTAACTATCCAGTAAGAGGTCTAATATGTGAATGTTTCTAGAGATTCAGAGTGTTCATGAAATGCTAAAGGAAGGATTTCGAGGAATCGGGCGGTTTAATTGCGCAAGGTCATGTCAGTAAGAGATAAAGAATCTTGTTGGGTTCTGGAGTTGTCTAATGGTGGCTTCATGCTAAGTGGAAGAGTCCCACACCCTACGATTGGGTTGTATGGTTATTTTTCTATGAGATTTTTGGTTGTCGGTATATTGGCGGTATATTATGACTATGAAAGAGGGTCATCAATAGTGATTGAGCAAAGAAGTTGAGGGATGCGTGCTATAATTTGCCTTATTGATTATATTCGGGACCAAGTTGGAGTGGGTGGCTCTCAATAACGGTCCTAATGGATTCAAAGTTTAAAGTGTGGTGCCTAAGGATTTCGAGTCCATAAGTATGGTTAAGAATCGAGCTTTTGCAGCGGATTATGAAAAGAGGCTTGGAATGTTCTATGATATCTTTGACTTGCAGTGTAACATTTGGGGAAAAGAGAGAAAATGACTTCGGATTCTTAGAGGAAGTGTCAGAATGGGTATATCGGTTGAAGATGCGAATGTGTGTGCAAGGAGGGCATTAAATGGTTCATAGGTTTGGAGATAATGTGGTATCGTGGAATGGGGTCACTCGGGATGAGTGCGGAGTTAGGTTCATAAGGAAAGGAATGGAGCTATTATTATTCCTAAGGCAAGTTAAGGATAAATTAGGAGAAGTTAGATGGTTAGCCATGGTTGAATTGGCATAAGGATGGTAGTGATCAGTTCCTCAGCGTGATTAAGTTATGCATGTGATTTATGGTGGTACGTGCGAGGCTTAACAGCCGCCGTAATCGATTCTATTTGGAAGTATTCAAGTATTATGGCCTGTTATGTGTAGGCAGATCCCGGTAGAGTTATGGTGGTTTAGACCACTACTTGAGGATTTGAATGTTCTACAGTTATGAGAAGTTACTCGCGTGTTGCTATGGTTCTCTTGGAATGGGTTAATCAAAAAGTTTCTAGGTGATGAAGTGTTTACCATATTAGTGGTTCAGGAGTTATGATGAAATTCTTGTACTATTGCATGTTGGCTCGTTAGGTGCAGTGAGCGATATGAAATTTGAAGGTGAGGATCAAGGTTGTGGTTCGGTATTTGATGAGGATGTCACGAGCTCGGATGAGCAGGAAGGAGATTTGCATGTTTGGAGTAAGCTGGTATTGTCTTCAGCGTCACCTGAGATCGGCATTTTTGTTTTCTTAGGCTTTGCATCCTGGTTATGGATTCTTGATTTGCTTTACAGTGTTAGTGCGGCTGGTGGTGTGGATGTATAGAATTGTTGTCTGGTGCGGGAGGTCGTGGGAGCGTGTCTTACGGGGAGATTGTATAAATGTAGCATGTAGTCACCTGGTTGATTTGAAATTTGAACCCAGTATGGAGATTGTGGTAATATCGCTAATTTGAGAATTTATGCCTAGAGGGCACTCGGTTTATTAGGATGTGGACGGTGGAGGTTTACTCCGGTTATGATGGTTGTTCTTGTGAGTTATAGGAAAAAGGGGTATTTATGGACCCTTGAGAGGTTACTTGCCTAGTACGGAACAATCGAATCGGCTTGAGGTTTGTGATTGGATTTAAGTATGAATATGGGATTTATATTAGGCTGAATGCATTCGTTGCAGCATGCACTCTTTATGGAGGAGTATTCGAACATGGGATGTTATTTCGTCGTCAGCTATTTCATGTAATACTATATGGTACCGTGTGAGTTGTGAATTGGTTTGATAAATTTCTTATGTGTGAGGTTCCGCGTAGCGATGGTGTTATGTGAGCAGGATGGCTCCTGTGACTCGGGTTATATATCGCACCTCAATTGTGCTTGAGTTTCGTAGCATACGGCGCTATCTATTTCCCCAGGGATGGTATTATGCACTTAGCGTGCTTGTGACCGATACTCGGTATTTTGTAGTAATGAGCAATTTACCTCAGTGTGTATCTCCTTATGTGAATTTTATGTGTGGATCGGGTGGCACGCCTCCATGGGTATGTTGGTTGGATCGGGTTGCACGCCGCAACAGTGTGATGTTTAGTACAGTTCCCTGTACCTGTTTTGTGTGTTTTGTTTCCCATTTTCTGAGGAAAGTTCATATTAGTCGCGTGAGTTGAGTAGTCCCTTCCTGAGTTCGTTTTCCTTATGTATCGTGTTCGTGCTTGCAAGCCTATTGGCATGTTACGACATTATAGGGGACTTCTGATCATGATCGGGGTGGCTTATTGCCTGAGCAGTTCGTACCGGGTGAGACGAGATTATTGGATCTAGGATCAGTGCAGTCGGATTATATGAAGTATATTAAAGAGCAAAGATCATTATTTGGTTCAGGATGAGGTAATGGTTCTTGTCAGTAGAATAGACTCAATGATTTGTTGACTTGGCAGTTGGTTATAAATTTCTACACATCTCTTCCGTCGTGGCAGTATTGTGAGAGTTGGAACAAGACTTATACATGCCATGAGGTGCATTATGAGCATCAGATTCGGGGAATATCAGCTATTATGATCAGAGAATGTTATTATGGTTCTGTGAATGATGTGGTGCATGGTGAGAATCCGGCAAAGGTATGCAGTCATGTTCTGGCACCTCGTGTAGTGATTGATATGGTGTTCGTATATTGGAAGCAGGCCTGGCGAAGAATTTCGGATGTTGGAATTGGGTTCTAAGCTTATTAATTTGAATAAAAGAGAATATCTTCAGATTTGATCGAGTTAATATGCTCAACTGAGCTGTGGTAGCACGGGTAGGTGCTCAAGGTGTTAAACAGTGATTTCAGACAACTCCGGTGCAGTTCTCAGCACGTTCGAGGACGAACGTATGTTTAAGTGGGCGAAATGTAACGACCAGACCGATCGTTCTGAGCTCTAGCGCGTCGTTCAGCGGTTTGAAGCCCTGAGTAGCTTCACTTCAGGTATTATGACTTGTATGCGTAGTCAGAATTGAATTCCGGGAAGTTCAGAGTTGATTTGGAGAGAGACTTCTCATTTCGGAAGCTTTAAGTTGAAAGAATTGACTAATATTGGATTTTTGAGTAAAAACCTAGGAATCGGGATTTGAAGGTTCTAGCAGGTTCGTATGATAATTTTGGACATGGGCGTATGTCCGGACTGGGTTTTGGATGACCCGAGAACGTTTCGGCGCCTATTGTGGAAGTTAGCATTTTTGGAAGAATTTCATAAGTTTGGGTAGAAGTGCATTTCAGTGTTATTAATTTCTGTTTGGGATTTCGAGTCTGGGAATAGCTCCGTATGGTGATTCTGGTGTTGGGAGCGCGATCGAAAGTGAATTCGGAGGTCTGTGGGTCATTTTGGAGTCATTTGGCTAAAGATAGAAATTTGAAGGTTTTTGGGAAGTTTGACCGAGAGTTAACTTTTTGATATCGGGGTCGGATTTCGATTTCGGAAGTTGGAGTAGGTCCGTAACGTCGAATATCACTTGTGTGCAAAATTTGAGGTCAAAGGGACGTGATTTGATAGGTTTGAAGATTGAAGGTAGAAGTTTGAAATCTTAAAGTTCATTAAGCTTGAATTGGAGTGCGATTCATGGTTTTAGCATTGTTTGATATGATTTGAGGCTTCGAGCAAGTCCGTGTTATGTTTTTAGACTTGTGCGGGTGTTTGGTTTGGAGCCCCCGGGGCTCGGGTGAGATTCGGGATAGCTTCGGAGTGATTTGCTAAGAAATGGGATTGTTGGTACTGGTATGGCCGCATTTGCGGTGTTTTGGTCGCAAATGCGACCATCGCATTTGCGATGAGGGCTTCGCAATTGCGAAGGAGCCCGACCTAGGCAAAGTTCGCATTTGTGATAACTTTGTCGAATTTGCGATCCCATCAGAAGTCACAATTGCAACTCCTGGGTCGCATTTGCGACGACAGCAGCATATGCCCAGGCTTCGCGTTTGCGAGGCTTTTGTTGCATTTGCGACCCTTGCATTTGCGAACCTGGTGTCGCAAATGCGACATCAGAGGGCTGTGTCCAGCTATTAATTTCGAAACTTAGACCATTTAGCTCATTTCCTTTCATCTCTTGGGCGATTTTGGAGCTTTTGGAAGAGGGTTCTCACCTAGCACTTTGAGGTAAGTAATTTCTACACAACATGAGTTTAATACATAGATTATGGATAGATTAACATGTAAAAATTGGTGAAATCAAGGGTGTAGATGAAAACCTAGGTTTTGTATAAAAATGAGAGTTGACCACGAAAATGGTTATGGAATTTGGTAAAAATCATATATTTGACTTCATAAGATTCTGGGTAACAACTTTCTTCGAAAATTTCCGGAATCTGGGCACGTGGGCTGGGGATAAATTTTAGGAACCTTACATTTAGGGTTGGGAAGTTGGTTTAATAATTAGAATATGAACTTTTGAGCATGTGTTGACTAGTTCTTACCCCATTTGAATAGTTTTGGATCGTTCGGCTCCAATTTGGAGGTTTGAGCGCGTTCCTGAATTGGGATATAGGCTTCGGAGCAAGGTGAGTCTCCTTTCTAACCTTGTAAGAGGGAATTGTCCCCACGGGTGAATTAATTAAATATGTGCTGCTATTTGTAGGGGCTACGTACGCACGAGATGACGAGAGTCCATGCGTAGCTACTATTATGCGTAAGTCCAGGTAGTCTAGGACCCAAAAAGCATGCTTACTTGCAATATTTGATATCTCGTTATCAGTTTAAAAGTGCTTAAAACATATCGAATGTGTAATTGAATATCTAAAAGACTAGTTATCGTCTCCTTGATTTTTAAAAGAGAAATTTGCCTTTTCTTGGATAATTGCTCCTTGATGAACTCTTGATTGACTGTTTGAATGTATTTATATATTGTGGAGCAGGCCGAACGCCTCAGTAGATTAAATAGATGCATATATGGTTCACGCCATTCGACCCTCTGGCAGTGCACAGTTTAAATATTGTTGGATCGGGTCGTACGACCTCGGCATGATTTGCACATGCTTGTAATGCTTGCCTTGAAATATATTGAAGTGATATTGTTTCTTCCCGGTTTGAGAATAAATTTATAAATGATGAAAAGCAATTTGGGAATTTTCCTATAAAAGAAAGACTTATTTACTTGCTTCATTCTATTTAATTGCAATTATGTTTATAAAAATCCACGATTTATTATATCATTAACGTATCATTATTGGACCACTAGTAAGTGTCGAAGTCGACCTCTCGTCTCTACATTTTCGAGATTAGACAGGATACTTACTGAGACACGTTATTTTCGTACTCATGGTACACTTGCTGTGCATTTTTGTTGCACAGGTGCATGTATTTCTAGTGGCCTACTGGGCATAGCAGCATGGATGATACGGAGACTAGGTGAGCTGCATTTTCTCGATTGGACCCGCAGCCAGTATAGTCTCTTTCAGCGTATTGTATTTACTTCTGTTCAATTTGTATTCCGGACAGTTATTGTACTTTATTTGATTCTCTTAGTAATTGCTCATGCACTTGTGACACCGGGTTCTAGTATGTTTATGGGATTATTCAGTATATTGACATCGTTAAAGATATTATTATTTATTCAGTGGAACTTATTCTTTATTGGTTAAATTTATAAATGAAGCAAATTTGGAAATATCTAAAATAAGAAGTTACTAGTTATTTAGTGTTGGCTTGCCTGACAATGGAGTCCGGCGCCATCACGACCCTTAGTGGATTTTGGATCGTGACACATAGGTTGGGTTACCATCTTTATTGACAATATGTCGGCCTTAACCCCATCTCCTTTGAGGTTTGAAGAATTTATTGTCTTCCCACAGATTTAGTCAGAGGATCGGCCAAATTTATCTCTGACTTCACATAGTCAAAGGAAATTATTCCATCTCTGAACAGCTATTATGACATCATGTCTTAGTTTCGTATGTCTACTTTTACAATTATAAGATTTATTCTTTGCTATAGCTATTGCCGCTTGGCAATCAAAGTGTATAGACATAGGAGGCAATATGTCCTTTATTAAAGAGATATTAGCTAAGAAGTTTCTTAGCCACTCAGCCTCAGAACCAGCTAATTCTAGAGCTACAAACTCTGATTCCATAGTCGATCTAGCAATGATCTTCTGTTTAGTTGATTTCCACGATATTGTACCACCACCAAGGGTGAATACATAACCACTAGTGGATTTTGTCTCATCTGAATCACAGATCCAGTTTGCATCATTGTACCCTTCTAAAGTAGAAGAAAATCCACTATATAGGATACTATAATTCATGGTTCCTCTCAAATATTTCATTAGTCTATCTAATGCAGACCAATGCTCTCTGTTGGGATTATGAGTATTTCTACTCAATCTACACACAGCATAGGCTATATCAGGCCTTGTAAAATTCATTAAATGCATCAGACTCCTAATAATCTGCGCATATTTAGACTGAGCAACTGGGTCACCATTATTCCTTTTCAACTGAGAGTTAGCATCAAAAGGAGTGCTCACAGATGTGACATTAAAATATTCAAACCTCTTAAGAAGTCTCTCAACATAATGTTCTTGCGACAACATTATTCCATCTTCACTCCTTATAACTTTAACTTCCAATATTGTATTTACTTCACCCAGATCTTTCATATCAAAATTAGCGGACAAAAATAATTTAGTACTTTGCGCAATATTTAAACTTGTACCAAATATAAGCATGTCATCAAAATACAAACATATTATCACGTAATCATTGTCTACCACTTTAGTATAAACACATTTATCCACCTCAATTGAGGAAAAATCGTCTCTCAGTAAGACTTGTTCAAATTTCTCATACCACTGCTTAGGAGCTTGTTTAAGGCCATAAAAAGATTTAATTAGTTTACAAACTTTATTTTCTTGTCCAGGAATGACAGAGCCTTCATGTCGAACCATATAAATTTCTTCTTCTGATCATCATTTGGAAATCAGTTTTGACATCCATTTGGTGGATAAAAGGCTTACGGATT
Source organism: Nicotiana attenuata (assembly GCF_001879085.1). Taxonomy (NCBI): domain Eukaryota; kingdom Viridiplantae; phylum Streptophyta; class Magnoliopsida; order Solanales; family Solanaceae; genus Nicotiana; species Nicotiana attenuata. The sequence continues at coordinate 290,988 of NW_017670599.1, forward strand.
GAAGCTAAGGCAATTAAAACTCGAATAGAAGAAATTCTGGTCACTGGTGCAAATGTATAAAAAAAATTATATTTTATTTTTGAGAAAATTCTTTTGATACTAACCGAGCTTTATATTTATCTAAAGATCCATCAGGATTAAATTTTTTTTTGAAAATTCATTTACAACCAATAGGCTTAGCACCAGGAGGTAAATCAGTTAAAATCCATGTATTATTTTTCAAAATAAAATCGATTTCAACTTTTATTGCCTCTTTCCAATATTTAGCATTTGAAGAAGATATAGCTTCAAAATAATTTGATGGTTCTTTACCAACAAGAAAAGTTTGAAAATCATTCACATAAGAAAAATATTCTTTTCTAAGCCTTTTGATCCTTCTCAATTCCTCATTAGAGGTAATCTCATTATTTGTTTCAACATGTGTATGAGAAATTTTATCAGACAGTGAAAAAATATGTTCAAAGAACTCTGCATTCTTTGTCTCAATTATAGTATTGCAATCAAGCATATCACTTTTTAAAATAGAAATTTATATGCAAGACTATGTTCAGCATATCCAATAAACATACGATCAACAGTTTTAGAACCTATTTTTCTCTTTTTAGGTTCGGGCAAAAGAACTTTAGCATGGCTCCCCCACACTTTTAAATATTTCAAGTTAGGTTTATAATCCCTCACAATTCATATGGAGTTTTGCCAGTTCTTCTATGTGATATTCTATTTTGTAAGTGACATGCAGATAATATAGCTTCACCCCACAAATTATCAGGATTATTAGAACTAACTAACGTAGAATTCATCATCTCTCTCAATGTTCTATTTTTCCTTTCAGCTACTCCAGTTGACTAAGGTGAATAAGGCGGAGTTATTTCATGAATAATTCCATTTGTTTCACAAAAATCATTTAAAGATAAATATTCTCCACCTCTATCAGATCTAATTCTCTTGATTTTTCTACTAAGTTGATTTTCAACCTCAGTTTTATAAGAAATAAAAGCATTAAAAGCATCATCTTTATTTCTAAGCAAATACAACTTAGTATATCTAGAAAAATCATCAATAAAAGTCATATAATATCTTTTACCACATCTAGTTATAGTCTGCTGTAAATCGCCTAAATCAGTGTAAATCAAGGATAATAATTCAGTTTCTCTATTTACAGAAAAGCACGTCTTTCTAGTACTTTTAGCTTCAGCATATATTTCATACTTGTTAATATTATTTGAGTCCAAACCAGATATTAATCATAGCGACTGCATTTTTATATACGCGACATTAACATGTCCTAGTCTAGCATGCCACAAAGAAATTGACTCAACCATATAAGGAGGAGAAGATACATTTTTATTGCTAGTATCGGAAATATTAAGCACAAATAAACCATGGTTACAATATCCATAGCCAATAAAAATATTATTTTTGGTCAATATAACCTCATCATTCTCGAAAGAAACCTTCACTCCAACTTTCCTAATAATCCCACAGAAATCAAATTGGTTTGGATATTAGGAACATGCAATACATCACTCAATGCTACAGTTTTACCAGATGTGAGTTTGAGAAGAAATTTTCATTTCCCAAGAACGCGAGTTGTTCTTGAGTAACCAAGATAAATAGTTTCTTCTCCTTCCTCAATTTGGGTGTAAGACAAAAATTCATTCTTGTCTGCACAAATGTGCCTAGTAGTGCTAGTGCCTATCACCCAATTTCTCACATTGGCCACATTATTTATTTGTGAAATGACCGCAATAACTATATTTCCGCTTTAGTCAAATTTAATTTTTGACTTAGCGAGATATCATTTATCCCAACTCTTATCTTTCATTAAGGTGCATTTTTCTTAAAAGTTTTAATATTAGCATTGGATATGTAACCATGTCTATTTACATACCTATATTTTATATTATTGTCTGCCAAAGTTGTGTATGCAATAACGTATTTGTAACACCATGGATATCTGGCAGGACAACTGGAACAGTAGCAGCAGAGACAATACCAAAATTGGCAGCACCATCAAATTTTTTTATAGTAGTATTAGTTGCCATGGCTTCTTAGATTTTAGGGAAATGACACCGAAAAATAACAATAATAATACTGCAATAATATTATTCGTAAGCGGAAACATGGATTGTCTTTCGTCGTGCTAGGCACTGTCCTAAGAAACTATTTCAGCAATGTGAAATATTTCCCCAGGATTAAACAAGCCCATCTCTATTTATTAGAAGATACAGGAATCAGCAAAATATTAATAATAAATCCAGCAAGTTGGAAAACTGTAAAAGAAATTACTTGAAATGAAAATTTGGCCGAAATGGGACTATAGAAGAAAGCTTAATAATTGCTATGATAATGGCTATGTAGCTAGGTAATGATTGAACTACAAAGGAAAAGATAATTTTTTTTCTTTTGTTGAGATGATTCGGATGGGTAGATTGTGGCTATACATAGGCAACAATAATAATGATAATCTTGACAAGTGATTTAACACTTGTCCATGAACAAACATGCAAGAGGACACTTGGACAAAATAAGCCATTTGTCCATAGCTTCTAGAAGGTTTGACACATGTTATAAAAACTCTTTACATGCATATTGACACTTGGTTTAAAGCATAACAATTCGACTCATTTATTTTGAAATTACTACCACAACGTTAATGTCAGCAGCCACGGTTTCAGAATTCAGTAAGTTTAAGAGGGTCAAGACGGAAATCGGAGAATCTTACTCTTCTGGAAAACGATGTATGATTTGTATGGAAAATAAACCTACAAATGAAATGTTCGGAAACATCTCTTATTGCTCACATTTTTTCTGCGTACTCTGTATCAGCAAATATGTTGCTAACAAAATACAAGAAAACATTGGCGTTATCAAGTGTCCTGATATTGCTTGTCAAGGCATAATTGAACCGCAATTTTGGCGAGAAATTGTTCCTAAGGAAGGGTTTGATAGATGGGAGAGTGATTTGTGCGAATCTCTAATTTTGGGTTCACAGAAAATTTATTGTCCTTACAAAGATTGTGCAGCTATGTTGGTAGACGATGGGAGTGAGAATATTGTAACAGAATGTGAGTGTCCAAATTGCCGTCGATTGTTCCGTGCTCAATGCAATGTCTCGTGGCATGTGGGGTTTGAGTACAAAGAGTGTAGGGAAATGACACCGAAAAATAACAATAATAATACTTGAATAATATTATTTGCAAGCGAAAACACACGGATTGACTTTAGTCGTGCTAGGCACTGTCCTATGAACTATTTCAGCAATGTGAAATATTTTTTCAGAACTAAACAAGCCCATCTCTATTTATTTAGAGGATACAGGAATCAACAAAATATTAATAATAAATCCAAAAAGTGGGAAAATTGTAAAAGAAATAACTTGTGAATGAGAATTTAGCCGAAATGGGACTATAGAAGAAAGCTTAATAATTTCTATGATAATGGCTATGTAGCTAGGTAATGATTGAAATATAAGGGAGAAGATAATTTTTTTTTTTTGTGATCATTCGGATGCAGTGGCGAAACCAGAAATGTTTTTAAGGGTGTTCAAACTTGAAAGAAGTAGAAAAAAATTCCGACAAAGGGTGTTCAATATAGATTTTATATATCTAAAATCAATATTTTACTTATATACACAGTGTAACTTTTCGTAATTTTTTGGCGAAGGGTGGTCAAAGGCGGCTTCGCCCTTGTTCGGATGGGTAGATTGTGGATATACATAGGCAAGAATAATGACGATAATCCTGACAAGTGGTTTAACACTTGTCCATAAACAAACATGCAAGAGGATACTTGGACAAAATAAGCTATTTGTCCATAACTTCTAGAAGGTTGTCCACATGTAAAAACTCTTTACATGTATATTAATACTTGGTTTAAGATATAATACTTGGACTTATTTATTTTAAAAATACTACCACAAAGAATTCCATCGTTTAGGCAGAAACGAGAAGGGGAAGGAATTAGATGTGATGCTGATGGAGCTTGCTAAGAATAAGAAATGGCGGAGATGTCCCAAGTGCAAAATCTATGTCGAAAAGCTCGACGGTTGTTTACGCATAAATTGCCGGTAATTTTCTCATTCATTAATAAGCACTAATTACTTCATTTTTTCATTTCATTTTTGTTATTGTATTTGTAGATTTTAGGAAAAATAGATCTTTTTTTTTTGGTAATTATGACTTTTATTATCAAGGAAATATTTACAGAGTGCTCAAAACCTTTAAAGTTGGACAGCAACCCCAACTTTAGCATACTTCACCTACTGCCAAGCAAGAAAATAGAAAATTGTAATCTATGCTTTGTCTACTAACCAAACTAACTAGGATAGTAATCAAGTTGCTTCAATAGAAGTGCCAATTTCTTTCTCGTTCTTCCTTTGCAATGTATGTCTTGAATGATCTGCCTCACTATAGTTGTTGCTGGTCTGGTTTTTTGTTGGAATATTTTGCTGTTTCTTTCCAATTAGGTATAGTATACACTTTCTGCAAGAGCCATACGGTATATCTCTACTTTGGCATTGTTACCATAGGCATGATTTTGAGCCCCAATTTCTTCCTTCCATCCCATAGCTTGTCTTCCATGCCACTTGAGTAGTTGCTGCCAGATCTGAGATGTGGCGGACATTTAAAGAACAAGTGTTGTACATCTTCTTCATCACTATCACATAATGGACATGTTGTGTCATATCCCATATCCCATTTTTTCAGCTCATCTTTGTATAAAGTATGTCTTGTATTGCAAGGTATAAAATGAATAACCATTTGGTGCTGCCCTAGTTGTTGCATGTCAATTTCTTCCATTGCACTTTAGGATAGTTGTCTGTCAGCTTATTATACATTGTCTTTATAGCATATGTCTCACCATTCAGAAATTCCTCTGTAGTTACTCCTGCACTCTCCAAATACTGCTTAGCCTTTAGGATAACTGACAAAGGATTCTTAGAACTATTGGTCTTAAACATGTAATGCATTTTTACGAGCATGTAGTCAAAGGTAAAACGGAATTCTTAATGTTATAAATTTTCAAATTGAAAAGTTTAAATTTCTAACAAATTAAAAGGAAGGAGTTACATATAAATGGAATAAAATGAGTATTATTTAGTAATAACGATTGTGTTTGGCAATACCAACATCTTAGTCATGATGGCTCGGGGATATATAATTCGGGTTAAAGTCATAGTCAAATATGACGCTAGCTTGATGTATTTGCTTAAGAAATAAAATTCCACCTTTCCTATTAGCTATAGCTTCTGATATGATGTTAAACATTGATCCTAATATATTATCTTTATGTATACGGTTAAGATCGAGTTCGCCCGATTTTGCTATTTAATCGACACCAGGGGATCGGGTCAAGGGTCGATCTCGTAATCGATCGGGCCGGAGTACGAAGACGGGGTGTCAAGTCTAAGAATCAAGATGCCCGTCGAGATCAAGGCCAGCAGCGATTGAGGCTAAGTATGACCGACCTCGAGTGAAGTGCAATAACGGAAAAGCGAGATATCCGTAACCGGTCGGTGATCAAGGCGGAAATTCCGGAACAGATCAAATCAAGGGCGGTTATTTGTATCAATCATGAGATTTACCTCCATAATAGAATTGTACCATAATTAGGATTCCTCTATTACATAAAGAGAAGTCCCCATCATTTGTAGACACCTTACATTCACGAATATCAAAGCAATATAATATTCTCTCTGTAACTCACGTACTTTTGTTTATCAACTTGCTGCTCTTTAAGTGCTCTTGTTCTATTAAGCTCGAGGGTTCATTAGCTCGAGGGCATTGACCAATCGCTAGTTTGCTTTGTATTGTTGTCAATTTGCATCACTTATCTTTACGTTTATCAATTGATATTAAGTGAAATCACGTATCCTTAAAACCACATTATAAATTTAATTGTTACTCAATTTTTAGGGTAAACAGTTTGCCCCCCCCCCCCCGGTGGGGCTAAGGATAAAGTGATTGCTTAATAGTTTAACCTTCATAACCCACACTGCCTTTACGTTTGTTCTCGTGAGTATTTTTGATTTCAGGAACCAACATGTCAAACCCTCAAGCAGTACCCACTCACACTGATACCGGCCTTGGTCTTCTTGGCGAAAAAAAACACATAGTCGCCTCGGGATACGGAGTGCCTCCAATCCATCCCGAAGCACCACAAGTCGTAGATCCAATTTATGTCAGTTCGTGTTTCGCATTCGTGGAGATTTAGGCGTCGATCCTAAAAATAGCTTCCGCAGAGACGCCCAGGCAGCCGGTCAAAACACAAAAATGGTGAAGAAGGCGGAATTAGCCTTCGAATGATATTTGACATGCTGTAAACTCGGCAGGCCGCGATAACGCAACTCCAAAATCAGAATCGAGCCCCAAGCAGAGTCGAACTCGATACGTCATAGGAAGTTGTTCATAGGGTCGAACCCGTACAGGAGAAATTGAACGATAATGGATCGGGAACTGATCCCGTCATCATAAATATGCTCGAGGAGCTTACCAAATGGATTAAATCGGGAGAAAAGAAGATCGAGGCCAATGATAAAAAGGTAGAAACGTACATCTCCTGGTTGATCAAATACCGGGGGCACCCCCGATTCTGAAGGGTTTGGATTCGAAAACGTTCATACAGAAATTGAATCTGTTTTATTGAAAAAATTTGGAGAAACTTTATCGAAGTGGGCAATGATATGGTACCACAATTTGCCGCCCAATTCCATCGATTCTTTTGCCATACTTGCCGATTCGTTCGTAAAGGCACACGCCGGAGCAATAAAGGTCGCGACTAGGATGTCAGATCTCTTCAAAGTGAAACAAAAGGACAATGAAATGCTAAGGGAATTCGTATCTCGATTTCAGACGGAGCGCATGGACCTACCCCCGATTACTGATAATTGGGATGTCCAAGCCTTTACTTAGGGTTTGAACGAGCGAAGTTCAGTATCATCACGTCAACTAAAGCAGAATTTGATTGAATATCCAGCGGTGGCCTGGGCCGATGTGCATAATCGATACCAATGAAAGGTCAGAGTCGAGGATGATCAGTTGGGAGCTCCATCTGGTTCCGTTCACTTAAATAGGCCCGAAGGCAGGATTTAAAGACACTTCAACAGAGAGCCCCGATCGAACAGAGATCGGTACCAACCATATAGCGCAGATCGTAGAAATAACGAATCGGGACATAATCCCGTTCGAAATGATCGAAGGAATGATCGAGGTCAAAATTCTCGAGGGCTCATGAGTAAGAGTGGATTCGATAAACATGTCGAGCCTAAGGAAGCACCACGGTTATCGGAATACAACTTCAGCGTCGATGCTTCAGGTATTATGTCTGCCATTGGACGAATCAAGGATACTAGTGGCCCAGACCTCTGCAGACAACTCCATCTTAAAGGGATCCAAATCAAATGTACAAATACCATGGAACCCATGGTCACAGAACCGAGGACTGCAGACAATTAAGGGAGGAGGTAGCTCGTTTATTTAGCGAAGGTCATCTTCGAGAGTCCTTCAGTGATCGAGCAAAAAATCACTTCAGAGACAGGAATGAAAACAGGAAAAATGAACAGGAGGAACCGCAACACGTGATTCATATGTTCGTCGGTGGGGTCGATGTCCCTCAGGGTCCGACATTTAAACGCACCAAAGTCACAATTACAAGGGAGAAGCGCACCCGGGACTACTTACCAGAAGATACCTTATCTTTCAACAATGAGGATGCAGAAGGAATCGAACAGCCTCACAACGACGCACTGGTAATATCTATCCTTTTGAATAAAATTCAAGTTAAATATGTGTTGGTTGATCCAGGTAGCTCGGCAAATATTATTCGATCGAGGGTCGTAGAGCAGCTCGGCCTTCAAGATCAAATCGTGCTTGTAGCTCGAGTGATCAACGGTTTCAACATGTCATGTGAAACCACTAAAGAGGAAATCATGTTGCCAGTTAACATGGCTAGAACTATCCAGGAAACAAAGTTCCATGTAATCGAAGGTGATATGAGATAAAACGCGCTGCTCAGAAGCCCTTGGATCCATAATATGAGGGTGGTACCCTCAACGCTTCATCAAGTCTTAAAATTCCCAACACCGAAAGGAGTCGAAAACGGTGTACGATGAACAACCAGTAGCCAAAGAGATGTTTGCAATCGATGAGGTGATACCAGTATCGACTCTAACATCAACAAAGGGACCAAAATCAAAGAAAAAATAGAAGGTCAAATGGTAACCACAGTCGCCGGCTTCGACCAGATCGAGACAGCAGGAAATTATCGAGGATGATGATTACATGATACCTCGAACCTTCGTAACCCCCGATGATTTCTATGCCACGAAGTCAACGATCGAAGAGCTGGAACAAGTCATACTTATCATCAACTGCCCGATCGAAAAGTATACCTGGGCACGGGGTTAACTCCCCGAGCTCAGGTAAAAACTCATTAAATTCATTATTAAAAATATGGATTATTTTGCTTGGTCCCGCCTTGACATGACAGGGATCCCACCGGAGATCATCACTCATCGATTGAGTTTGGACCCGAAGTTCAAACCGGTAAAGAAAAAGAGAAGGCCACAGTCCGAGGTAAAGCATGAATTCATCAAGGACGAGGTAACCAAAATTCTCAAAATAGGATCCATCCGAGATGTAAAATATCCCGAGTGGTTAGCAAACGTATTTGTGACGACCCGGTCGGTCGTCTCATGAGTTACCGCTCCATTTTCCCCATTTCTGCTTCTATTTGCTTAAACGGTTTTATATGTGATCGGGTTGGTTGGCTCGTGTTCGGAAAGGTTTGAGACACTTAGTCTCTTTTAAGAAGGCTTAAGTTGGAAAAGTCAACTGGATATTGACTTATGTGTTAGAGGGCTCGGATGTGAGTTCCGATGGTTCGGATAGCTTCGGGAGATGATTTGGGACTTAGGAGTGTGATCGAAATGTGTTTTGGAGGTCCGGAGTAGATTTAGGCTTGAATTGGTGAAATTGAGTTTTTGGCGTTTTCCGGTTGATAGGTGAGGTTTTGATATAGGGGTCGGAATGGAATTCCGAGAGTTGCAGTAGCTTCGTTATGTCATTTGGGATGTGTGTGCAAAATTTCAGGTCATTTGGACGTGGTTTGGTTGGGTTTTTGATCAAAAGCAGAATGCGGAAGAATTTAGAACCTTAGGCTTGAATTCGATGAGTTTTGGTGATTTTGATGTTGTTTGGGGTGTTTTGAAGATTGGTACAAGTTTGAATAAGGTTATAAGATATGTTTGTGCTTTTGGTTGAGGTCCCGGGGGCCTCGGGGTGATTTCGGATGGTTGACGGAAGAGTTTGAGATTTTCAGAAGTTGCAGATTTTTGCTGCTTCTGGTATTTCCGCACCTGCGTATTGGGGACCGTAGGCGCGATGCCGTAGATGCGGAAAAGGTGATCGCAGAAGCGAAAAAAATGCCTGGGAAGGCAGGAACCGCAGATGCGGTTGTGGGGACCGCACCTGCGAAGGCGCAGATGCGGAATTGGCATCGCAGATGCTTTTTGGCTGAGTTAAGTGAAAGCCGCAGAAGCAGCTCATTGAACGCAAATGCGGTACCGCAGATGCGGTTGAAGTACCGCAGATGCGGAAATGCCTGGGTCAGAATGTTATATTTTCTCCTTCGTGATTTTCAGAGGGTTTCACTACTTTTAAACACGAATTTTGTAGCTTTGGGCGATTTTGAAGAGAGAAATCAAGGAGACATCATTAAGGTAAGGTTTTGGATTATGAAAAACTCGTTTTTATGGTGTTAATGCGTAGATTAGAGCTGTAATTAAAGGTAAAGTTGAGAAACTAGGGCTTATAAACCTAGGCCTTTGAATGAGGATTTGAGGGACCATTTGTGGTCAGATTTTGGAACTTTTTATATGTATGAACTCGTGGGGAAATAAGGAATCTAATGATGTTAATTTTATCGAATTCCGAGACGTGGGCCCGGGGGTCGAGTTTTGGTAATTTTGGATTTTGTGATGTTTTTCAATTATTTTCGAGTGGGCTTCGCCCCTTTAGCATAAATTAATGTTTACGTTCTGATTTTGGTAGATTCGGAGCATCCGGAGATCGATTCGAAGGGCAAAGGCATTGCGAGCTAAACTTCGGGCCGGATTGAGGTGAGTAATAATTTTAAATGCTGTCCTGAGGGCATGAAACCCCAGAATTTCACAGCGTTCGGCTATGTTGAGGTGAGACACATGCTAGATGATGAGCGTGGGGTCGTGCACCTTTAGGGATTGTGACTTAGTTCATCACGAATAACTATTTTACTGCGTATTTGACAATTAATTGTTTGATATATTATATTTTGGTCTAAATGCCATATTTGGGCTTCGTGCCAACTGTTTGAACCCTTAGGGGATTTTTAATGATATTTTCCTCACTGTTTGATTTCGTACTTGTGCTCAGTCATGCCATATTTTCACTATTTTCAAAACTCAGCTATGTTATTCTAATTTTAAACACTTTAAATGATATTTTCAAAGATATTTGAGCTGAGCTTCATATTTTACTGTTGCCCAAGGGGCTTATGAGATTCTGACTGAGTAAGGCCGAGGGCCTGTATTGTGAGGATACTTTTGGGTCGGGCTGCACGCCGCAGCAGTGATATACTGATCATGATAATAAGGCCGAGGGCCTGAGATTGTACGCCACGAGGTGGCTTGTGATTGATATGAGGCCGAGAGCCTGTTATGATGCCACGAGATGGCTTGATATTGCACTTGGGCCGTAAGGGGCCCCTCCCGGAGTCTGTACACCCCCAGTGAACGGGTACCCATTGTGATATGAGATATAGCCCGAGGGGCTGGTATTGTTCTATGATATTGCCCGAGGGGCTGATTCTGTTGTTACTGTGCCCGAGGGGCAGTTATTATGTGTTTACCTTTTCTTGTTGCATTTTCCTATATATATATATATTGTTTGACTGCTTAAAAGGTGTTCATGAGATTTCACTGCTTAATTATATTTACTGATTTTGTTATGCCTCTGATAGCCTAATGTTGTGTTTAACGTGATTTTATATCGCTCAGTCTTCATTTATTTTTATTACTCACTGAGTTGGAGTACTCCCTTTACTCCCTGCACCCCTGTGTGTAGATTCGGGCGCTACAGGTCCTGCTCCTAAGGGTTGATAGTTCCAGCAGGTCTTCGGAGATTTACTAGGTAGCTGCTTGGCGAATCGCAGCCCAGTGCATTCTCCCTCTATCTTAGTTCTTTTTTATCCAGTTATGTAGTAGTGGAGTAGACTTCAGACTTATAGTATTGTTTTAGATGCTCATGATTGGTGACACCCCGATGTCGGGCTGTGTTGGTTTTTTTTTAATTCCGCAACTTATACTGTTATTTTGGGATTTTATTTTTATTAAAGACTTGGTATTTATTATTTTAACTACTTAAAGTGAATTGGAAGTGTGTCGGCTGGCCTTGTCTTCACGAGAGGCGCCATCACGACCGGGTTTGGGTTTAGGGTCATGACAGTAGTTGTAGTCCCCGAGAAAGGGAATAAACTTAGAATGTGTGTAGACTACAAAGACTTAAACAAAGCATGCCCTAAGGGCTCTTTTCCTCTGCCGAATATCACTCGCATGAACGATGCCACGGTCGGCCACGAGATCCTCAGTTTTCGCGATGCCTACTCCGGGTACAACCAAATACAAATGAAGCCGGAGGATCAAGAAAAGACTTCGTTTATCACTAAGTACGATACTTATTGCTATAATGTAATGTCGTTTGGGCTAAAAAATGTTGGTGCTACTTATAAACGCCTAGTGAACCGAATGTTTCGAAGAACAAATAGGTAAATCAATAGAGGTTTATATTGATGATATTTTAGTTAAGTCTCTGCGTGCAAAGGACCATTTGACGCATTTGCAGGAAACCTTCGACATATTGAGAAGATACAACATGAAGCTTAACCCCGAGAAATGTGCATTCGGGGTCAGTTCAGGCAAGTTCCTCGGCTTTATGGTATCAAATTGGGGAATCGAAATCAACCCCAATAAAATCAAGGCAATCGAAGACATCACAGTCATGGATAGCATTAAGGCCGTACAAAGGTTAATTGGATCGATAGCTGCTTTAGGACGATGCATCTCGAGGTCTTCGGATCGAAGTCACAAGTTCATCTCACTACTCAAAAAGAAGAACAATTTCATTTGGACCCTAGAATGCCAACAGACATTGGAAGAATTAAAGCGGTATCTTTCGATCCCACCGTTGCTTCATACTCTAAAATCGGACGAGCAACTCAACTTATATTTGGCAGTCTCGGAGGTCGCGGTAAGTGGTGTCCTAGTTCAAGAAGAGCAAGGTACGCAATTTCCTGTTTACTACGTTAGCTGAACTTTAGGTGAAGCAAAGACCCGGTACCCACACTTAGAAAAATAAGCGCTTGCTCTAATAAGCGCCTCTAGGAAATTAAAACTGTATTTTCAATGTCACTCAATTTGTGTTGTAACCACTTATCCCTTCGCAATATTTTGCACAAGCCCGAACTCTCGGGCCGACTGGCCAAATGGGCCGTCGAAATCAGTGGGTATGATATCCAGTATCAACCCCGAACGGCTATCAAGTCTCAAATCTTAGCAAATTTCATGGCCGATTTTACACCAGCCCTCATACCCGAGGCCAAAAAGGAACTATTGCTAAAATCAGGTACATCCTCGGGGTTGTGGACCCTTTTCATGTATGGTGCTTCGAATGTGAAGGTGTCCGGGCTAGGCATCATTTTGAATCCACCCACAGGCAATAAAATTAGATAATCTATCAAATCCCCTAAGTTTATTAACAACAAGGCCGAGTATAAGGCCATGATTGCAGGTCTCGAGCTGGCTAAAAGTTTGGGAGAAGAGGTCATCGAGGCCAAGTGTTACTCCCAATTCATGGTTAACCAAGTCAACAAAACCTTCGAGGTTCGAGAAGATCGAATGCAGAGGTACTTGGACAAATTGCAGGTAACCTTACACCGGTTCAAAAAATGGACCCTACAACATGTATATCAAGAGCAGAACACTGAGGTTGATGCCCTTGCAAACTAAGATCATCAATTGAAGATGATGAAATTAGCTCGGGGACTGTCGTACAACTTTCAAAGTCGGTAGACGAAGAAGGACACACCGAAATAAACTCCACAAGCCTAACTTGGTATTAGAGGAACAAATATATCGACTATCTGAAGAATGTGAAACTTCCGGTAGACCCTAAGGAATCGAGGACTCTGGGAACAAAAGCTGCACGATTCACATTGGTCGAAGATGGAACATTTTACAGAAGGATGTTCGATAGGCCATTGGCAATATGCTTGGGTGCGGGAGACACCGATTACGTCCTACGAGAAATTCACGAGGGCACTTGCGGGAACCATTCTGGTGCCGAATCACTGGTTCACAAAGTCATCGGAGCAGGGTATTATTGGGACAGTAAGGAAAAAGATACTAAGGCGTTCGTAAAATGCGACAAATGCCAAAGACATGCACCGATGATTCATCAACCCGGGGAGCGCCTTCATTCAATCTTATGCCCATGGCCGTTCATGAAGTGTGCAATGGAGATTGTCGGCCCTCTGCCATTGGCCCTAGGTAAAGCTAAGTTCATTTTATTTATGACTGACTATTTCTCTAAATGGGTTGAAGCACATGCTTTCGAGAAAGTCAGAGAGAAAGAAGTTATAGACTTCATCTGGGACCACATTGTATGCCGATTCGGGATACCCGCCGAGATAGTGTGTGACAATGGAAAACAATTTATCGGCAGCAAAATAACGAAGTTCCTCAAAGATCACAAAATAAAAAAGATATTATTGACGCCGCATCATCCTAGTCGGAACAGACAGGCCGAATCAACGAACAAGACCATCATTTAAAACCTAAAGAAAAGGTTGAACGACACTAAGGGGAAATGGAGAGAAATTTGGCCCGAAGTCCTTTGGGCATATCGGACAACGATAAAATCTAGTACGGGGGAAACGTTGTTCTCCTTAGTATATGGCGCCGAAGCTCTGATCCCGATCGAAGTCGGGGAACCAAGCGTCATGTCTCGATACACAACGAAAGAATCAAATCACGAGGCTATGAACACAAGCCTCAATTTACTAGATGAAAAATGAGAAGCCTCCCTCGTTCGAATGGCCGCCCTGAAACAGCGAATCGAAAGATATTATAATCGAAGAGCCAATCTTCAACACTTCAAAATAGGGGACTTAGTTATGAGAAAAGTCACCCTCAATACTTGAGATCCAAACGAGGGGAAACTCGATCCAAATTGGGAAGGACCATATTAGGTCCTCGGTGTCATCAGAAAGTGATCTTACAAGATTGGCACGATGAACGGCGAACAACTGCCAAATAATTGGAACATATCACTCCTCAAACGATACTATTGCTAAGGTATGACTCTCTCCCTTTTTTGTTTATATTCGATACTAAATTATTACAGGTGTTCGATCAAAGACATCCGGAAATTCTTCAACACAAGGCTCGGGTTTTAAAGCAGGCGTTGCATTTTTTTCCCTTAGATCGATTTTTGTCCCAAACGGGCTTTTCCGACGAGGTTTTTAACGAGGCAACAATTATCTGTGCTACCTGGGGACAATTCAACAGAATCCGAGGCTTCTTTACAATCAACCTCGAATAATGGGAGGCATCACACTCGAATGTTATGTTTTCAATGAAGATACTTCATGTCAACAGGATCTCGATAGGAAAATTTTGTAAAAGGCCAAGCGGTCAACTGAACCGTGCCCGTGTAGATTCCTGAGCCCTAATGACAAAACATGTGCACATGAATGATCTATTGAAAGAAGTACTTTTTCCTTATCAGGCATTCCATGCCTTAGTGATATCTCTATTTGCAATTTCGTACTTACGATATATTACAAAAACCGGCTCAACAGCCAATCACAACTAAAGCTCGAGCAATAAACACTGTACTAGGGGACTGTCGTTCGAAAATCGACATGCTCGAATAATTAAACTTCAACATCTTAAGACCTTAAAAGGGCAATCCTCGATTTTATAGGTCACGGCCACCCCACTCGGGGACTGATACTTCGAACAAGTATGAAGTATAATCGAGAAACAAGCCCAATGGGAAAATATCAAGTTAAAGGCTACGTCCAAACTAACACGGTTCGGAGACGTCCAAATTTCGTAACCAAACAGGCCTTCAAATTTTTTCATAAAACCGATTAAAAAGTTCTACCCTCGGTAAATTTACATAGGGTTTCGATAACATCAGCCCTCGAAAACCTTAAGAGGTACCACATTGAACAAACTTATGCTATGGCATAACACAGTTTTTCGATAACACTGAATCCTAATGGGTACAGATTTATCTCATGCTAAGGCATAACAAATTTTTATATGATTAAAAAATTTTAAGCCGGAAAAAAAGGAAAAAGCCAGTCTTTTTGGGGCCATATCGGCTCGATTCAAGAGCCTAAGGGCCATGACATTGTTGATCTCGAGGACCCACCCTCGCTTAACCAAAACCTAAGGTTTTTTACTACTCCGAGTTCGAGCAAGTACTCGCTCGATTAAAAAGACTATAGCAATCCGATTTCAACAAAAATTTCACAAGGAAAAGAAGTGAGTCAAATTTCTCACAAGACATAAAGTATATCAAAACTATCATAAGGCAAAAGCAAAACAGAGTTTTCACAAAATAAAAATCAGAGACAAATTGGAAAGAAAAAGGATCTTTCATACATGCAAAAGTATTTACAAAGACCACTCAGGATCTTACACAAAAATCCAAAAAAGAAGAAAAAATTCTGAGTGCCTAATCTTCCACGGGAGCTTCATCTTCATCTTTTCAGATCTCGGATCCACTCGCGCTTCCGGAGTCATCATCATCAGAGAGCAAAGCTTTGGCTTCGGCCTCTAGCACTTCCGTGTTCTCGATATCGGCAGTAAGGTCAAAACCACGAGCATGAATCTCTTCGAGAGTCTCTCTCCAAGACTGGGACTTGTCATGCTCGACAACATAGAATGATCGAACCTGAGCAGCATCAGAAATTTCCTTTGCTCGAGCATTAGCGGCTTCAGCATCGGCTCGGTAGACGGCCACGACTACCTACGGGTCGGCCTTTGCTCTTTCTGCTTTAGATGCGGCCTTCCCGAGCTCAGCAGCCAACCGAACCTTGAGCTCCACAATTTTCTTAGCTCGGGCCAAGCTCTCCTCCTTCATGCTTTGGAGTTGACATTCGGCCAAAGATAGCTGGGCCCGATCAGTGTCTTTCTACGAGGCAAGGCGGTCCATGTTTTGTTTCTACCCCAAGTTCTATGCCTCCTTCATCTTGGCCTCCTCACGAAGTTGCTCGATATTTTTGGCCTTTTGCTGAACCTACAAGATTGAAGTGTTAGTTGTCGTGTTCAGATTAATAAAACGAACTTCCAAAAAATTGCATTACCTGCTCGATCAAGTCGGTTTTCCGTCTACGAGCTGTTGCCAATTCAGCTCTAAGGCCCTTGACCTCCTCTTCCTTTTGATCAATGAGGAGTTTTAGGGCATATTTCTCCGTCGTAAGCATTTTGAGATCAGCCTCACACCGGTCCAGCTCTGCCCGAGATTGAGAAAACGCCTTCTGATGGAGTGTTAAAGCCTATGAACAAAGAAAGGAAATCAGACAAGAAGAAATAAAAACAAAGGTAATATTAACAAAGGGAGCTAAGGCTTACCTAACTCAGAAGTCGATGGGCTTCATCGAAGATACTCAATGCATCACCCAGATCGGAAGTCTCTTCGACCCCCGTGAAGCAGCCAAGGAAAAGGTCTTCCCCTTCGTGAGTCGCTCCCATATGGGGGGTCCCCATGGCCAGGGCTTCATGAATTTGCCCCTCGGAAAATGAAGGGAGGGACGGTGAATCGTCGACATTTATTGCCCCAAGCGGGTTACTTGGGGCATTCTCTTCGTTTTGAAGGGCCTCAAAACTGGCCCCTTCGGGTACGTCCACCGATCACCCATCACGGCGGTAGACATCCTCAGCCTCCGATGCCTTGGGGATTTTGCTCGGGCCACCCTCCGAAATCCTTTCGGCCCGAAGCTGAACTTCTTATACCACCACCGGCTCAGCGGTCTTTAGGACCTCAGCGTTCCTCTTTTGAGCCACCAGCCCGTAGTCAGCATCTTCTTTTTCCTCTTCCCCATCTAGTAACTTCTGAACTGCATCCACAGGCAGGGCGACAGTATCTTTCTTCGACCTGCGAGCTGTGCTTTTCCTAGGCTTTGGAGTATCAGAGGGCGAAACCTTTTTTCTCTTCTTATCCTTGGCCGGTTTCGGGGCCTCCTCCACTTCTCCAGGCGGGGGCGGCCTCATGATAGCAGTATTCCCGAGACTTGTATGAAAGGAAACGAGGTAGGAATAAAAAAGAGATATTTCAGAGAAGGACGACAAACACATAAAAACAGACGCACCATGATTTTTGGCCTCCCATCGGCCCCTTGCCAAATCACGCCACAAACGTTTGGCATATGAAGAAGTCGATGCCAGTTTTCGAACCCAGCCCTCGAGGTTCGGAATTGCACCAGGCACCCAAGAGACCGTTGCATCGTAGGAAGGAACATCAGTGAGAAAAAAATAAAAGGAACGAAGCAGTAAATAGAGGTCAAGGGCCGGGTTTGTACTTACGCTTCATGTTTCATTCTTCGGGGAATGACATCTTCTTGGCCGGAATTATGTCAGAAGTCCTCACTCGGACAAATCGGCCTATCCATCCTCGATCTTTGTCCTCGTTTATGCTCGAGAACAACACCTTCGTGGACCGGCGCTGAAGCCTTATTAATCTGCCTCAATAGAGACGGGTACTGTACAGCCTAATGAGATGGTCGAGGGTGAAAGACATCCCTTCGACCATGCTCACGAAGAATCGAAGCAAAATAACGATAAGCTAGAAAGAAGGATGGATCTGGCCTAGGGTTATTCGGTACTGGCGACAAAAGTCAAGGATAACCAAATTGACGGGACCCAGCATAAAAGAAAAGTGTAAACACTTAAGAACCCTTCTACGTAAGTGGCGATGTCCTCTTCAGGGGTCGGAATCACCACCTCCTTGTTTTCCCAATGGCGATCTTTTTTCACCTATTCAAGATCGCCCTCAGTTATCGAACATATGTATCTCGACATTGGCCCACATCGGCCAGGTACCGACGAGTGTTTCTCAACTTTAAAGTCAGAAGATCGCATGACCCAGGAACACACTCTTCGAAAGCGTGGCTCCACCGGCGTTTTATCGCCGACCGGCCGTGATAAAGAGGTTTTTTCATTTTGATGAATGGTTTTCGATGTTTTCGCCATTTTTATATGAGTTCAGAGAAAGAAGAAGATAAAACTTGCTGTTTGAGGAGAAGGTTGAAAAACGGGATTTGAAGAACTGAAAAACTTGAAGGGAGAAAAAGTGCTTTGAAGATTAGAAGAGATTTTGGAAGTAAAGTTTGAGAAAATTATGAAGATGATCTATTTATAATATTTGATATGAAAGATCAAAAGCATTAGTGGCCGACCATCAACTGGCACTAATTAATGATCTTGAGAACTGTGCAGACGCGATGCTTCAGTCGCCTTCGTCACTTACGTCATGAGGGTGATGTCATAATTGGTCGAGGTACATAAATGGAAGGCTCAGTTCGTTTCTTCTCATTATACTCCAAGAAACGAGGAGACTATCTGTATACGGTTAAGATCGGGCTCGCCCGATCTTGCTACTTAATCGAGACCGGGGGATCGCGTAAGGGGTCGGTCTCGTAGTGGATCGGGCTGGAGTATGAAGACGGGGTGTCAAGTCCAAGAATCGAGGTGCTCGTCGAGATCGAGGCCAGCAGCGATCGAGACTAAGTATGACCGACCTTGAGTGAAGTGCAATAACGCAAGGCGAGATATCCGTAACCGGTCGGTGATCACGGCGAAAATTCCGGAGTAGATCAAATCAAGGGCGATTATTTATATCGATCATGAGATTTACCTCCATAATAGAGTTGTACCATAATTAGGATTCCTCTATTATATAAAGAGAAGTCCTCATCATTTGTAGACACCTTACATTCACGAATATCAAAGCAATATAATATTCTCTATTTAACTCACGTTCTTTTGTTTATCAACTTGCTGCTCTTTAACTGTTCTTGCTCTATCAAGCTCGAGGGTTCATTAGCTCGAGGGCATTGACCAAACGCTGGTTTGCTTTGTATTATTGTCGATTTGCATCACTTATCTTTACGTTTATCAATTGATATTAAATGAAATCACGTATTCTTAAAATCACATTATAAATTTAATTGTTACTCAATTTTTAGAGGTAAACACTTTTTTCTCGGATACGGTATGTGTTTAAATTGAGAAATGGCTATGTTGCATGCAGGTGTGGGCATGATTTTTGCTATGGGTGTGGATTAGACCACAGCTCTCGACATGTTTGTCCCCGAATTTAAAAAGACATGCATTTGGTCCAAGTGTTTCTACATGCATTATGCTTATGCTTTCGACGAGTACTGTCGGTCTGTACTTGATCGTCAAGTATTGAACTGATCGAAAATAATATTATTATTCCTTTTATGTTATAAATAGAATTTTATTTATGGTGAATATCCATATTTAGAGAGATTCTAGGGTTTATTACTTGGTGGCTAAGTCAACCTCTCCCTATAAATAGAGGGTTCTATTCCATTGTAATTCATCCCAAAAATTCAATAAGAATTACTTCTCTTTCTTTCTCTGCAATATTGTTCTTCTACTTTTATTGTTTTATAACACGTTATCAGCACGAGACTCTACCGTCTCAAGAAACTCTTTGAGAAGATTAAGGTAATTTTTCTCCTCTTTTTAATTATGACTGACATTATGAAAAGAAAGTTCGTTGCCCTTGAAATTTCGGGCAAGAACTATATGACATGGGTGTTGGATGCTGAAATCCATTTAGATGCAATGGGTCTTGGAGACGCCATTAAAGACAGAAATAAAGCATCCACCCAAGACTGTGCTAAGGCCTTGATTTTCTTGCGCCATCACCTTGATGAAGGGTTGAAAATTGAATATCTCACAGTCAAAGATCCACTTATTTTGTGGAATGGCTTAAAAGAAAGATATGACAACTTAAAGTTGGTCACTCTTCCACAAGCACGATATGATTGGGCTCATCTGAGGCTCCAAGACTTTAAGTCTGTTTCCGAATATAATTCTGCGATGTTCAGAATTACTTCTAAATTGAAACTCTGTGGAGATACTATCACTGATTATGATATGCTTGAAAAAACGTTTACAACGTTTCATGCCTCCAATATGGTCCTGCAACAGCAGTACAGAGAGAAAGGTTTCAAGAAGTACTCTGAGCTGATTTCTCTTCTCCTTGTGGCTGAGCGAAACAATGACTAGCTCATGAGAAATCGCTAAAATCGACCCACTGGGTCTACACCATTGCCTGAAGTGGATGAGGTGTATTCCCATTATGCTAAGCGTGAAAAAGGCCGTGACTCTATTCGTGGTCGTGGTCGTGGTCGTGGCCGTGGCCGTAGACAAGGAAGAAATTTTCCTGGTGTTAATCATCCCCCAAAGAGAAATAACCACCAAAAGTGAAAAGGGAAAAATGAGAAGCCAAAAGCAAATGGTTCAGAAACTGAATGCTATCGTTGCGGTGGAAAAGGGCATTGGGCAAATATTTGTCGTGTACCAAGACATTTGGTTGAGCTTTATCAAGCATCTCTAAAGAATAAAGGCCCTGAAGCCAATTTTGTCTATGACAATGAATTTGACATCACCCACTTGGATGTGGCAGACTTCTTTGAGCACCCTGATGGGAAAATAGACTATTTGATCGGTGATGGATCCGTGGTTAAAGATGATTGAGTAGTTTGATTTTTATTTTTGCTTATTCGTAGTAGCTAGTGAATAAACATCATGTAATCATAGTTCTTTACATGAGTAGTAGTCATTAGTATCAATTAGTATTATTTTATGAATTAGTGTTAGTTCGTGTTAATCAAGTTGTTGTTTCAATTTTGTGCATTATCGCATTATGGAGGATAAGTTGCACTACAAAATTAAGGTACGCCTTTTCTAGTATTTGAATGCGCCTAAGGGCTAAGCTTACATAATTGTAGATTTTTAGTTATAGAATTCAATCTGGGGTACATAATTATATTTATTTAAGAAATCGCTTTATTCTAAAAGCTCTTAAAAAATATTCTTTTGCCTTTTCTAGTATTTGAATGCGCCTAAGGGCTAAGCTTACATAATTGTAGATTTTTAGTTATAGAATTCAATCTGGGGTACATAATTATATTTATTTAAGAAATCGCTTTATTCTAAAAGCTCTTAAGAAATATTCTTTTGCCTTTTCTAGTATTTGAATGCGCCTAAGGGCTAAGCTTACATAATTGTAGATTTTTAGTTATAGAATTCAATCCGGGGTATATAATTATATTTATTTAAGAAATCGCTTTATTCTAAAAGCTCTTAAAAAATATTCTTTCATGCTTTCTATTGNTAGATGGTTACCACTTTTAAGTGTAATTCTTAATTAACAATAAGAATCAATCTAACAAGAATAAAATAATTCACCACAGATCGAAAAGTCCTACTATCAAATTCACATAGTTTGTGCTAAAGTTGAACACATTAATTCTCGAAGAAATTACAATGAGATATGGATTCCAATAGAAAGCATGAAAGAATATTTTTTAAGAGCTTTTAGAATAAAGCGATTTCTTAAATAAATATAATTAGGTACCCCGGATTGAATTCTATAACTAAAAATCTACAATTATGTAAGCTTAGCCCTTAGGCGCATTCAAATATTAGAAAAGGCGTACTTTAATTTTGTAGTGCAACTTATCCTCCATAATGCGATAATGCACAAAATTGAAACAACAACTTGATTAACATATTGCAGCTCACAAAAATAATTTGAATACAGAATGATATTCTCCATGATATCATTGTGCAAATGTGAAGCGCAGATCCCATTTTCAGAATTAGAACAACAACTTGTACATCGTCAAATTTGATTCTTCATAATAAAAGATGTGGAAATATCCTTAAAATTGTTGGAAAAATTGGATGATTATGGAGAATAAAAAGTTTAGCTTGAGGCGTGTCAAAGACACTGTCCTTAAGGATATTTCGCCCACACCGAGATGAATAATATTAGGCGTATCCCCCAGGATTCAACAAGCTCTTCTAATATAAACTAGGAGCAGAAACAACAAAGATTGAATAAAATAAAACCCAGCACAAAGAAGAAAATTAGCATATTGCTTTTTCACTCTATCCTACCATGAACACAAGTAGATAGCTTTATATATATTTTTCAAAAGGAGATGGACATCTAATGTAATAAAAAAACGTTGAAATCCATTAAGGATTCTATGCTATCAAACGTTACAATCATTTAAAGCCAAAGAAACTTTATTATCAAAGTTAATGAGATGTTATTAAAATAGACGTTTAATGAAATGGTCATACAAGACCCATCTTTGGTCAAATTCAAAGTTACAAAAACATAACTGATTTTGTTACCATTAAATGTTAATAAAATATTATGTTTAAAATTATTCTATTTTACTACTACACACATTAATATATAGAAAAATTTATTGGTCATATAAAGACACATTAAAGAATGAACCTAGACATCAATTTAAATATTTTTTTTGACATATTAAAATTATTATTTTTTAACAATCCCCCACATAGCTCAAAAATAATATCACATAATAAAATAAAATAAGAAATTTTGCTGGGTTTTAACAAATGAGCATAATGCATCGAATCTGGTGTCTCTTGGACTATGAACCAGACCTAGATAAAATAAGATTAAACTTACAGAACAATTAGTGAAGTTCAAAACTTCTATGAACCAATAATTCTTTTGTGAGTTTAGTGTCTTATCTATCACAATATACCCGCACACACTTTGTTATTTGTCGCGGTTTTGCGCTTATAGGCCATGCGCGCGCCTGGTTTTCATGAGTGCTCTAGAAATTTTGCCACAAATTTCATAGGAGCGGCCCCACTCCACACTCATATAGGTCCATCCATCAAGTGTATTCTGCAGCACAATACACCACCTATAAAAGGCTATGGATTATTAGATTAAGAGTTTAATAACTCAGCCTCTCATTCCCTGCAGTCTTGCACTATATATACACACACCATATGTGACGACCCGACCCGTCGTCTCATGTGTTACTGCTCTGTTTCCCCCATTTTATGCTTCTTCATGTTTCGTTATCGCTATGAGGTGTGTGAGAGTTGATTTGGATTGGCTTTGATAAGAAATGAGACACTTAGTCTCTTTAAGGAAGGCTTAAGTTGGAAAAGTCAACCGGATGTTGACTTATGAGTTATAGGGCTCGGATGTAATTTCCGGTGATTTGGTTAGCTTCGGGGGATGATTTGTGACTTAGGAGTGAGATCGGAATTGATTTTGGAGGTCCGGTGTAGAATTAGGATTGAATTGGCGAAGTTAGTATTTTGGCGGATTTCGGTTGATAGGTGAGATTTTGATCCGAGGGTCGGAATGGAATTCCGAGAGTTGCTGTAGCTTCGATATGTGATTTGTGATGTGTGTGCAAAATTTCAAGTCATTCGGACGCTGTTTGGTTGGGTTTTTGATCGAATGCGTGTTTCAAAAGTTTTTAAAGAACTTAGGCTTGAATCCGATAAGAATTGATGATTTTAGTGTTGTTAGATGTGTTTTGATGATTGGAACAAGTTTGGATAATGTTTTAAGACATGTACGTGCTTTTGGTTGGGGTCCCGGGGGCCTCGGGTGAGTTTCGGGGTGGTTTCGGACCATTTCTAGGCCATTTTTAACTGCTGATTTTTGGCTACAGCAGTGTTCTATGCGATCGCGGGGAATTGGTCGCGATCTCGGTGAGTAAAATGTGAGAAATGTGCCAATGAATTGCGATCGCGGAAAGCCGTTCGCGATCGCGGAGAAGAAATATCTTGTTGCGTTGATCCCACTTCGGAAGCTTATATCTCACAATCTATAAGGAATTTGGAGATGATCCAAAAATAAAAATTGTATCCCTTTGTGTCTAGTTATCAAAAATGTAAATTAATTGGAATTTGAAGTTGTGTACAATAAGTTATGGTAGTTACACTATAGGCTGCCCGGGAAGGTCTCTAATACACAGGGTTGACTTTGAAAGCTTATATCTCACAATGTATGAGGAGTCAGGAAATGAGCAACATATGAAATTATAGCTCTATGTGTCTAATTTTCAGAACATCAAACTATTTGTAATTTGGAGTTGTGTACAAACAGTTATGACCATTATACTGGAGGCTGTCCGGAAGAGCTGGGAACTGTTCATCGCGATCGCGAAGAGTAAATTTTGGGCTGGAAAAATTGTTCTCCGCAATCGCGAAGCATTCGCGATCGCGAAGAGTAAATACCTGGGCAGAATGTTTTAAAATACGTCGGTCGCGATTTTGGGGTCATTTTACACCCATAGTTGCTCGTTTTTGGAGATTCTTGAAGGAGATTAACGAGGGATTCAAGGGAGAACATTTGGAGGTAAGTTTCTTGGACACAAAACTCGTTTTTATTGTGAAATCCATCTAGGAAATCATTGAATTTTTGCTAAAATGGAGGAATAGGGCTTGGAATTTTCAAATTTTTAAATTGAGATTTGAAGGGTCAATTGTAGATGGATTTTGATGTTCTTAGTATGTATGAACTTGTGAGGAGATAAGGAATCCGGTGATGTGAATTTTGTAATTTTTCGAGAAGTGGGCCCGGGGCTCGGGTTTTTTCAACTTCGTGATTTTTGATATTTTTCGAGTCTTTTCGATTGGGTTATGTTTCCTTAGCATATTGTGATGTATTCGCTCTGATTTTGGTTAGATTCGACGCGCGTGGAGGCCGGTTTGAGGGGCAAAGGCGTCGAGAGCTAGAGATTTCACCGATTCGAGGTGAGTAATACTTGTAGATGATATCCTGAGGGTTTGAAACCCCGGATTTGCACATCATAGTGCGGTATTGTGGTGACTTGCACGCCAGGTATGAGCATGGGGTAGAGCACCGTTGGGGATGGTGACTTGGTCTGTCCCGGTTGTTGATTTACTGCGTAATTGACTAAAACCTGCTTGATGCTATCGTGATTTGGGCTGATTGCCATATTTTGGGCTTCGTGTCGATTATTTGAATCCTTTAGGGATTATTATCACTGTTTTCTTGACACTTAGCATATTAAATGATTTCAGTCTTGAGTTAAACCCTATTTTGAAATGTGCAGTCATATTATTAAAGTTTAAAGACTTAAATTGCATTTTTCTTATGTTTTGAGTTAAAAGCTATTACTTGACATTGCCCGAGTGGCTCATTTGCATATTCTGGACTGAGGGTGGATCGGGCTGCACGCCGCAGCGATACTATGATGATATTGCGCTTGGGCTGTAGGAGCCCCTCCGGAGTCTGAACCCCCACAGTGAGCGCGGGTACCCAAATGGATCGGGCTGCGCGCCGCAGCGGTCATGTGCATTGCAATGCATTCATGCATTGTTTCCTGATTGTACTACGTGTCATGACATTTAGCACTCTCATATCATTGGCATCCATGCTATTTCTTGTACTGTTACCAGACGCCCTGGTATCAACTGTTTGTGGAGTGCTGTGGCCGAGGGGCTAACTTATGTGCGGACTTGCACTATCTGATTACGCATTCATTTGCTTGACTGTTGAGAAAAAGATGTTTTCAAAGAGGTTTTAAACTGAGTCAGATATTTTCTAAAGGATTTTCACGGTTTTACTGTTTTCTCAAAGATTTGCACTGTCTTATATAGCATGATGGAGTGCTTTTACGTGATTTCTTACCGCTCAGTTATTATTTACTCTTATTACCACTGAGTTGGAAGTACTCACTTTACTCCCTGCACCTCGCGTGCAGTTGCAGGTATTGTACACCCGGTAGCGGGGTATTTAGCTGATTGAAGGTATGACTATGAGTAAGGTGACCGTCGGCGTTTGCGGCATCGGATGTTGTCTTTGATTTCCAGAATTTTCCATATATATTATTATTGGCCCTGTAGTTGTGTTCAGGCTTTTCTTTAGATGCTCGTGACTTGTAACACCCCGGTCGGGTAGAAATTAACAATTTTAAATGCCATTAAGTTGTATCTTCTATTTATTTATGTTTGATAATTGTTAGTAAAAGGATTTGGGTTAGTTGGCTGGCCTTGTCTTCACGAGAGGCGCCATCACGACCAGGTTGAGAATTGGGTCGTGACACCATAGGAAGGGATATAATTAATAGTGCACATTTGATCAACTAATGACTTATTATTACCCATATAAACCTACTTCACGGGATCTCCAATCACATTGGTTGGGTTACCATTACTGTTGATATAACTCAAATTGGCAATAGTCTCATTCCCCTTGATGTTTCAGAATTAGTTTTCTTCCAAAAGGTTTAGTCAAAGGATCGGCCAAATTCACTTCTGACTTCACATAATCTATGGAAATAATTCCATCTTTCAGCAGCTGCTTTATCACATTATATCTCAAGAAAATGTATCTACTCTTCCCATTGAAAGATTTTTTTCTTACAATGGCTATTATACCTTGGCAATCACAATTCATCGACACAAATGTTGTCGGTTTAATTCCTAGTGGAATATTGCGCTTTGGCAATCACAATTCATCGACATAATTATTGTCGGTTTAACTCAACAAGAGGTTGCTTAATCAACCTCATTGCCAGACAGTTTTAATAGCTTAACAACCACCAAAATGTGATCACACAACAACTAGCTAGTTTTTTCTCATTTGAATCAAAGATTCAATATCATCACTGTATCCTTCTAATACAGTGGAAGATTCACATACAAAATACTAACTCATAGTATTTCTCAAATAAAGCATAAAATCATTTCAAATGAAATAAAACTTGACTTCTGTACCCATACCTTTTGAAACATCTTTCAACATATGAAACTTTATGTATCTTCCATAGTCAAGCACCAAAATAAAATTTTCTAAAATATAGAAGCAACTTTAACTTCTACAGAAATATCTTAAATTAGTAGGAAGCGGATCATAATTCAATGATTTCTTCATCACCCAAATGATTAAGAGATCCGTAATAAAATAACTTTTCGGAGCCAAAAAATACAACATACTTTTGATCTATTTTTTTTTTCACAAAAAATCTCATTTTTATAAGGCTTCAATATTATAATTTTAATAAACAGTTTCTTTTCCTCTTCTTAAGATCAAGCTAGATAACTCAGGACACCATGGTCCCCCACATTTTCGAAAATTTCAAGTAAAGGATATAATATTTTCACAACCCATAAAGAGTTCTACTTTATAAATAACAAGCTAATAATATAGCGTCACCTCGAAGATTATCATATGAACCAACAACTTTCAATGGGAAGAGTAGATACATTTTCTTGAGATATAATGTGATAAAGCAGCTGCTGAAAGATGGAATTATTTCCATAGATTATGTGAAGTCAGAAGTGAATTTGGCCAATCCTCTGACTAAACCTTTGGGAAGAAAATTAATATCAGAAACATCGAGGAGAATGGGACTTTTGCCAATTTGAGTTATATCAACTATGATGGTAACCCAACCTATGTGATTGGAGATCCCATGAAGTAGGTTCATATGGGTAATAACAAGTTATTAGTTGATCAAATGTGCACTATTAATTATATCCCTTCCTATTAATCAACCTCATTGTCAGACAGTTCTAATAGCTTAACAACCACCAAAATGTGATCACACAACAACTAGCTAGTTTTTTCTCATTTGAATCAAAGATTCAATATCATCACTGTGTCCTTCTAATACAGTGGAAGATTCACATACAAAATACTAACTCATAGTATTTCTCAAATAAGGCATAAAATCATTTCAAATGAAATAAAACTTGACTTCTGTACCCATACCTTTTGAAACATCTTTCAACATATGAAACTTTATGTATCTTCCATAGTCAAGCACCAAAATAAAATTTTCTAAAATATAGAAGCAACTTTAACTTCTACAGAAATATCTCAAATTAGTAGGAAGCGGATCATAATTCAATGATTTCTTCATCACCCAAATGATTAAGAGATCCGTAATATAATAACTTTTCGGAGCCAAAAAATACAACATACTTTTGATCTATTTTTTTTTTCACAAAAAATCTCACTTTTATAAGGCTTCAATATTATAATTTTAATAAACAGTTACTTTTCCTCTTCTTAAGATCAAGCTAGATAACTCAGGACACCATGGTCCCCCACATTTTCGAAAATTTCAAGTAAAGGAGATAATATTTTCACAACCCATAAAGAGTTCTACTTTATAAATAACAAGCTAATAATATAGTGTCACCTCGAAGATTATCATATGAACCAACAAGCATGCAATTTATTAATTAATTGAAAAGTCCCAATATCTTAAGTAATAAAAGCAATAAATATTTAAATCTGGTACATCATCACAAGAAAAAACAAACAATTTAATCTTATGTGCTTTTCCAATTCTCATTCACTTAAATCTCCAATTACAGGAATAGAACTAACCTGTCCAAAAGATAGAAATTTATCTAGAAAATTTTTTCCAAAGCACATATGTCTTGATAAAGGTTTGGATAAATCATATTCATGTGATTTCAAAGAAAATGAAAATACTTCAATTGAAAAATTTGTCAAACTTGGCATAGCAAATTTCGTCAATTTTGCTATTGAAGAGATTCATTCAGTAACCCACTTTTTTTATTAGATGGTTACCACTTTTAAGTGTAATTCTTAATTAACAATAA
>NW_017670599.1:321749-337307 GCF_001879085.1 Nicotiana attenuata
GTGACTCCCACAAGGAGAAATTGGAATGGAATAAAACACATATTGCGGTATCTAAAGGGACTACCGATATGGGCTTATTTTATGGCAACAATTGCAGTCCCGATCTGTTGGTATGCTGATGCTGGGTATTTATCTGACCCACACAAGGCTCGGTCTCAAACAGGTTATGTATTTACCTGTGGAGGCACTGCCATATCTTGGTGATCGACTAAGCAATCAATTGTGGCTATTTCATCTAATCATGCTGAGATAATTGCTATTCATGAAGCAAGTCGAGAATGTGTGTGGTTGAGGTCTATAATACATCTTATTCGAGACAAATGTGGTGTGAAATGTGACAAGTTACCCACAATTTTGTATGAAGATAATGCAGCATGCATAGCTCAATTGAAGGGAGGATTCATAAAAGGAGATAGGACAAAGCACATTTCACCAAAGTTATTTTTCACACATGATCTTCAAAAGAATGGTGATATCAATGTGCAACAGATTCGTTCAAGTGATAATATGGCTGATTTGTTCACAAAATCTCTACCAACGTCAACCTTCAAGAAGCTAGTTTACAAGATCGGGATGCGAAGGCTCAAGGATGTGAATTGATGCTCTCATCAGGGGGAGTTAATGCGCTTGCACTCTTTTTCCCTTACAAGGTTTTGTCCCACTGGATTTTCCTTGCAAGGTTTTTANATCTTTGGTTTAGTTATATAACATATCAACTTGTGTTCATGGGGTGTGTGTAAAAAGCTAAAAAAATCTTTTCTTCCCTATTCTTTGTGCTGGGTTTTCTTCTCGTTAAACTTTGTTGTTTTTGCTCCTAGTTATATTAGAAGAGCTTGTTGAATCCTGAGGGATACGCCTAATATTATTTATCACGGTGTTGGCGAAATATCCTTAAGGACAATGTCTTTGACACGCCTCAAGCTAAATATTATTCTCCATCTTCCAATTTTTTCCAACAATTTAGTATTCGTTTTAAACAATATTTTTCTTTACCGGTGTGCATACATAAGGCAGATAATGCAATCTTAAAGTAGTACATGAAAAAGCATATCATGATTTCACTGTTTAATAGTGCTAACAAGTGAAAAAGCAGTAAAAGCATGTGATAAACTTGTTAAAAGGCTTTCTCGTAGTGTTAATAACCAAACACGAAAATCAAACTATAGCACTTATAATTGTATTATTACTCCTAATAAATTAAAATAAAATTGATGTCTTGTTAAAATTTGCATGTGGCCCAGATGTTATGTGTATTAAATCTCGGCTGTGTGTGTGTAGTACCATTATTTTGCATTTGTTTGCATTCTTTCATATAAATACATTTTCTTCTTTGTATTTTTTCTGAATTTTCCTTTTAGACTAATATTTATTCGTATATTTCTTTTGTATGTCAAACCATGGGAAGCAAATATGGATATCCCACAAAATAAACCTGGATCAAAGTTCAATTGTAAAAATATTTGTTTAATTGATTTATGTAGGACACATACAATATTCAAAGAGAAGAAATATTTTTCTCATTTAAGTATGTGTAAGGCAGATGTTACTACAATTTCTGGTAGTAGTAATTTAATTGAAGGCTCTGGAAGAGCTACTATAACTCTGCCTAAGGGAACAATACTTATCATAGAGAATGCAATGTTCTCCTCCAAGTCCAAGAGGAACTTGTTGAGTTTTAAAGATATCCGTCGAAATGGATATCATATTGAGACAATAGATGAGAATAATCTTGAATATCTCATCATTACCAAGAATGTCTCTGGCCAAAAGAGGGTTATTGAGAAGTTCTCATCTTTATCTTGTGGCCTGTATTGGATAAGAATTAGTGCAATTGAGGCACATTCTATTGTAAACCAAAAGGTTACTGAATCCAATACTTTTGTACTTTGGCATGATCGATTGGGACATCCTGGATCAATTATGATGAGACGAATTATAGAAAACTCAAATGGGCATCCATTAAAGAATTTAAAGATTCTTTTAAATAATGAATTTTCTTGCACTTCTTGTTATCAAGGCAAGTTAATTATTAGACCATGACCAACAAAGGTTGGAATTGAGTCCCCTGCATTTTTGGAACGTATACAAGGGGACATTTGCGGACCTATTCACCCACCTAGTGGGTCGTTTAGATATTTTATGGTCTTAATAGATGCATCTTCTAGATGGTCTCATGTGTTCCTATTGTCATCACGCAACCTCGCATTTGCAAAATTAATGGCACAAGTAATTCGATTACGGGCGCAATTCCCCGATAATCCAATTAAGTCTATTAGACTTGATAATGCTGTTGAGTTTTCATCCCAAGCATTTAATGATTATTGCTTATCAATTGGGATAAAAGTGGAACATCCTGTAGCTCATGTTCACACTCAAAATGGTCTTGCAGAGTCTTTAATTAAACGGCTGCAATTGATAGCAAGACCGTTACTCATGAAAACGAGGTTACCCACTTCTGTTTGAGGTCACGCCACTTTACATGCAGCAATGCTAGTTCGTCTCAGACCGACAAATTATCATAAATATTCCCCGTTGCAATTAGTTTTGGTTCATGAACCTAATATATCCCATTTAAGAATTTTTGGATACGCAGTATATGTGCCTGTAGCACCGACATATCACACCAAAATGGGTCCCCAAAGAAGGTTAGCAATCCAATCAGAGTTGAACTCACTTGCGAAACGTGAAGTTTTTGGGCTTGTAGTCCAAACACCTAATGGTGTTAAGCCTGTTGGCTATAAATGGGTCTTTGTACGCAAGAGAAATGAGAAAAACGAGGTACAAAGATATAAGGCACGCCTTGTTACACAAGGATTTTCACAAAGGCCTGGTGTCGATTATGAAGAGACATATTCACCCGTTATGGATGCTATAACGTTCCGTTATCTCATTAGTTTTGCTGTCCATGAAAAGCTTGACATGCATTTAATGGATGTGGTTACCGCCTACCTTTATGGCTCACTTGATAATGAGATATACATGAAAATTCCCGATGGATTTAAAATGCCAAACACACATAATTCAAAGTCCCGGGAAATGTTTTCAATCAAATTGCAAAGATCTTTGTATGGTCTAAAGCAATCAGGACGAATGTGGTATAATCGTCTTAGTGAGTATTTATTAAAGGAAGGCTATATAAATGATGCCATTTGCCCATGTGTTTTCATAAAGAAAACAACATCGGAATTTATTGTACTTGCCGTATATGTTGATGACATAAACCTTATTGGAACTCCTATAGAACTCCAAAAGGCAATTGATTATTTAAAGAAGGAATTCGAGATGAAAGATCTCGGAAAGACAAAATTATGTCTTGGTTTGTAAATTGAACATTTGACAAACGGAATTTTTGTTCATCAATCTACCTACATAGAAAAGGTATTGAAACGGTTTTACATGGATGGAGCACATCCATTAAGTACTCCAATGGTTGTTCGATCACTTGATGTGAACAAGGATCCATTCCGACCTCAAGAAGAGAATGAAGAGCTACTTGGTCCTGAAGTACCATATCTTAGTGCAATTGGTGCACCAATGTATCTTGCCAATACTACAAGGCCTGACATAACTTTTTCAGTTAATGTCTTAGCAAGATATAGCTGTGCTCCCACAAGGAGAAATTGGAATGGAATAAAACACATATTGCGGTATCTAAAAGGGACTACCGATATGGGCTTATTTTATGGCAACAATTGCAGTCCCGATCTTGTTGGTTATGCTGATGCTGGGTATTTATCTGACCCACACAAGGCTCGGTCTCAAACAGGTTATGTATTTACCTGTGGAGGCACTGCCATATCTTGGCGATCGACTAAGCAATCAATTGTGGCTACTTCATCTAATCATGCTGAGATAATTGCTATTCATGAAGCAAATCGAGAATGTGTGTGGTTGAGGTCTATAATACATCTTATTCGAGACAAATGTGGTGTGAAATGTGACAAGTTACCCACAATTTTGTATGAAGATAATGCAGCATGCATAGCTCAATTGAAAGGAGGATTCATAAAAAAAGATAGGACAAAGCACATTTCACCAAAGTTATTTTTCACACATGATCTTCAAAAGAATGGTGATA
The DNA here is from genome assembly GCF_001879085.1 of Nicotiana attenuata. Classification (NCBI taxonomy): domain Eukaryota; kingdom Viridiplantae; phylum Streptophyta; class Magnoliopsida; order Solanales; family Solanaceae; genus Nicotiana; species Nicotiana attenuata. The sequence goes on from NW_017670599.1 coordinate 325,828, forward strand.
TCAATGTGCAACAGATTCGTTCAAGTGATAATATGGCTGATTTGTTCACAAAATCTCTACCAACGTCAACCTTCAAGAAGCTAGTTTACAAGATCGGGATGCGAAGGCTCAAGGATGTGAATTGATGCTCTCATCAGGGGGAGTTAATGCGCGTTGCACTCTTTTTCCCTTACAAGGTTTTGTCCCACTGGGTTTTCCTTGCAAGGTTTTTAACGAGGCAACCAATAGGCGCATTTCTAAACATGTGTACTCTTTTTCCTTTTCTAGAATTTTTTCCCATTGGGTTTTCTTTTAGTTAAGGTTTTAACGAGGCACATTATCTGTTGAATAGACATTCAGGGGGAGTGTTATAAATAGAATTCTATTTATGGTGAATGTCCATATTTAGAGAGATTCTAGGGTTTATTACTTGGTGGCTAAGTCAACCTCTCCCTATAAATAGAGGGTTCTATTCCATTGTAATTCATCCTAGAAATTCAATAAGAATTCCTTCTCTCTCTTTCTCTGCAATATTGATCTTCTACTTTTATTGTTTTATAACATTTTAGAGTTTATTATGAGAATATTGTTATTGCTTTTAGAGTTCATTGGCTTCCTGTTAAAACTTTTGTCCTTCTCTTTTATCGTAATTAAGTTAACTATTTTTGGTATCGTTATTGATTTTCCTTAGGTTATAAATGCCTTTTAAAATGCTTTCTCCTCTCGCATTTTGATTAACAGTCCATAATTTTCCTCCAGGCCCAGGCGTTTTTACATATGGAAGTATAGTACTAAGAGTTAAGTTCATCATCACTTGCTCCCCAAATAACCTAGATCCCAAGTCTTCATGCATATCGTTCTTTTTGTTCTTCTGCTGTTAAAGAGCATCCATGTAATGTCAAAGAAAGAAAGCCAAATACATATACAACCCATCCAACTTGGCACCATTTTTTATTTTGGCACTCTATCTCTATCTTGTTTCATTTTGGCCCTCCAACTCTATTTTATATGTTCCATTTTGGCCCTCCAACTCTATTTCTTATGTTCCACTTTAACACAAAAGCTGAAACCAGTACAAAAAATATAGAGCGTGTGTATACACAAAATCTAAGGTATAATAATGTCCAATTTAATGTTGCCACCTGGTTTTTTCATCCATGTCAAACGAGTCAATACTAAAACACCTGAACCCGATCGTATTTTTTGCGGGTTTATTTCAGCTAAACGGGCCAGGTATGAAATCGGCAGATGAAAGCTTTGGAACTTAGAATGAAGATGGGGCAACAGTGGATGAAAAAAACGGTCGGGTTCAGGTATCTTAGTATTGACCCGTTTGACATTGGATGGAAAAATCAGATGGCATTATTTAATTGGATATTTATTACACCTCAGATTTGTGTATACACACGCGCTATATTTTTTGCACTGGTTTCAGCTTTTGTGTTAAAGTGGAACATAAGAAATAGAGTTGGAGGGCCAAAATGGAACATATAAAATAGAGTTGGAGGGCCAAAATGGAACAAGGTAGAGATACAGTGCCAAAATAAAAAATGGTATCATGCATCGGACCGTCATCACACTGTTTTCCTATGTACTCCATATTTCCCTTGATGTGACATGATTCAAATTTGTCAGAGTACCTAATTTTGATGTGAATTCGAATAAAGAGCTTTCAAATTTATAAAAATACTATTTTATATTTATTTAAACATACATAAAAATATTACCATAAGCGACGGTTGCTTTGACTCTCCAAATAATAGTAATGATGCCACATAGAGTGGAACACATTTTCAAGATGTTAGATTTAGAAAAGTCAAGAAGATGGAAATCCTTCATTAAGCCAAATTTGATGAACTCCGAATATGCTATTTCCCCTTTATTTTGTTGTTTGTCCGGCTATTTTGATCATGGTATTTTTTTTACAAAGCATTAAGGAAATATTAAATTCTAGACAAAAATAATTAATGTGACTAAACAACCCTTAATTAAATATTGCAGCATAATTTAATGTGAGGAGTAAAATACTTAAGTAATTTTGAAAAAATAAATTGAGTTTTTTCTTGATTATATAAATGGACACTTATTTTAGACCAAAATAAAAAAACAAATTGATCACTTATTGTGGACCGGAGGAGTATAATTTTAACATTTTTATTTCATTTCTAAATTTGGCCAATTTGGTGCGAAAATATTCCAAGCTAATTAAGATTAACCTGTATTAGAAAATAAATATATACTAGTAATAAAATACGAGAATAGAAAAATGAATTAGTCATTGAAAAATGTTACTTGGTGAACAAGTAACAAAAGAACCCCTAACAAGGAAAGAAGACTAAACCCTAACAAAGAAACAAGTATAAACGCAATAAACCACCAAAGTATTAACGGAACAAATAATAAAAGGGAAAAAGAGCAACGAGAACAGGCAATAACTATATATATACAAGTTATACACATACTAGGAAAGAAAAATAAGGATCGCTTGTATACGGCAGGGTTTTGGTTCTTCTTCTTCTCAAAGCTGCGCGCCTCCGCCGCCGGAAGCGCTGCGTGCGCCATGTCCCGAATTTCGCACCCGAAGCGAAAGATTGAAGACACCATTTGGGCAGCATCAAAAAGGTTGCAGAATTACCGGAGCCGAAGGAGAAGACGTAAATACAAGAAATCTGCCGGCGGCGCCAGTGACAAAACTGAAACGGAATCAATAAAAAATCAAATGTTTGATTCAGCTGATGCATCTGGTAATTTTTTGGAGAATTTTGATGTTATGTGCGACAAAAAGGACGACGAAGATGAAGAAGATGTAGAGTTACAACAAATTCTGTTCTACTCAGCGCAGTTCCACTCAGGGAAAAACTTGAACTTGGGATCATGCTCAAAAGCGCAGGGTAAGCAAGTTATAAGCACAGGCTATTCTGTTATTTACGGGTCAATTAGCACTGTGAATAGCATTCGTGAAAAGGGGGAATCGTCTTGTACTTATTGTGAAATTTGTGACGATGCCAAACCCCCTAATACGTTGATACGGGGCAGCAGTTGCATGCATTATTATTGTGAAGAATGCATAAGAAATTTTATAGGAGAAAAAATCAATGAAGATATAAAAGAAGTGAAATGCCCTGTTTCTAGTTGCAAGAGAATTTTGGATATTGAGTCTTTAATGCCGAAAGATTTTCTCGATCGGGTAAAAGATGCGATTAGGGAAACAGAGATTCTGGCTTCGCCAATGGCAATCGAATGCCCCTTTCTGGATTGTACAGGAGTTTTAATTGATGATAAAAAGAGTTTTTTGATCCGGGCGTGTCCTAAATGCTGGAGAATATTCTGTGTTACGTGTAGAGATTCATGGCATATGGAAATGTCATGTGTTGCTTATAAGTTACAACTTAATAATATTAATAGGCAATTGTCCTTATTCTTATGGCGATTGCGAGATGATGAAGAAGAAGATGATACTGGAAAAGGCAATTCCTTGATCAAAATCCTCCCCTGAAGACAATTTTAATTAGTACCATTAGTACATTATTTAGCTATTAGTATTCGGAATTCAGGCGAGTTTCAATGGTTGATAATTGTTTACTTCTATATGCAGAGTCTTTTGTTCGATTTAATTAGTGGTTAAGTAGTCAATTTGATGATAATGCTTTTGTCTTGAGTTGGTTTTGTGGAGAACACCTTCAATTTCTATAGTAGTAATAATAGTAGGCCCAAGTATGAGTTGTTGACTTGGACAAGAAATAGTTGGGCTGCTAATGCAGGCCTAAAGTCCAATGTCAGTTTAGCCCAAAATCTGAAACTCTATTTTCCTCAGGCATAATATAGTCCATAACTATATGACTTCTATTAAGCCTTCTTTTATATTAATACTAGCATGTTTGGCCAAGCTGCAAAAATCGGCTTATTTTGAGAAGCACTTTTTCTCAAAAGTGCTTTTCTCAAAAGTATTTTTGCTGAGAGTAGTTTGTGTTTGGCTAATTAGTTTGAAAAACACTTCTGGGCAGCAATTAGTGTTTTACCAAGCTTTTTAAAAACTGCTTCTAAGTGTATTTTTCTCAAAAGTGCTTTTGGAGAGAAGTTATTTTTTTCTGCTTTTCCAAAACTCACTTTTTTTTTCTTCCAAAAGCTTGGTCAAACACTTTAACTTTGAAAAAAAAGTGCTTCTAGTTTAACATTTGATAGCAGGTTGTTTATCATTTTTATCAAGTTACCAATTACGATTTCTCATAGAAATTTCTCTATAATCACCTTGTTAGAGAGTAATAAACTTGATTAGCTTTAATATGTAGAAGTGGAATTCCTTTAACTGACTTGCTACCAACCAGGTTATCAACCTTAATCATATCCACTTATTTTGAACAAAAGATGCCGACAATTGAAAGAACATTCTCCGTAAAGTTAAAAAATCTCAACTTTAGTTGTATCAATAAAAGTTGAAATGCAGATGATGATCGATCATACTTATTAGGAGTATATAAAGAGCAGAAGGATAAGAAGATTCAAAATGGAAAAGCTACATTTGATTAAGATGACGTAAAATGAAATAAAGTTCTCTTCTTTGTTTGCTAGAAACCATGCCTTGCATTCTAAACCAAGCCCATTTTAGTGATGGTGTTTGTCCTTATATAATTGCGTTCAACGCTTCATGGGGCCCTGCCTTTAGCCCTTTACCCTTCTTCCTCTTTCTTTCTTTTCGTTTTAAGGAAGAATTTCACGTTCCACAAGTAATGAATGATATGATTGATTAATTAAATACTGGTAATAATATAACAACGTACATTATCCTGTGCTTCACATATTCTTGTAGTCAAAGAAGATTTATACGTCAGTAAAACTTAGAATATTTATTTGGTCCATAAATCAACATTTTTCACTTGGTCCAACTGTGTGCCTCTGGCATCGGTCAATGCTCCACGCCATCTATTTATTATTACTACTAGTAAGGGAAAGGGGAACTCACTGGGTTTATTTATTATTGTTGTGGTAAGGGAAAGGAGTGCTGAATTGGAGATAATAATATAAGGGAAGCATAGAAACTCCAATTTGCAAAATTAGAACCCTGGAATTATAAGCGCCAGTGTCGTACTTCTGTCGTTTTACTGCCACTAATAAACTAAATAGATAAAAATACACAGGAACAAGATCTCTGTTGGTATTTATTTTAATGGAAAATTAAATGAGAACGTATAGCGACCTTGCCGACCATGTCTCTTGTCACAGTTTACAGCTCACGTGCTTTCCTTCCCTTCCTGCTAAAATTGTCATTCCGTGCACAGTATACATTAGAAAAAAACTCCACTATTTATTTGTATTCAATTTGCACCAAATTACATTAATTTATGATGATTAAATATTAGAATGTTGATTTATTATTCCCTCTGTTCATTTTTATTTGTCCACTATGAGCTTTGCACACCCCTTAAAATATAATAAATGAAGTCATAATTTATTATGATATTCATATTAATTGATGCATATTTTTAATGAATTTGAGAAAATAATTTGAAATGAGTAATTAATAATGTAGATATAACAAGAAAAAAGAAATTATCTTTTCTTGATATATTAAAAGTGATAAGTAAAATTGAAAATATATTTTTAAAATACTAAACAAGTAAAAATAAACGGAGGGAGTACAATTTAGTCTTTAAAGATGTATACAAAGCTGTTACTACTTGACATAAAAAGAGGAACACAAAACTTCAAATTCGAAGCTGATATTTATACTTTTTGTAGCTTTGGGAGAAGAGGGAAAATTGGCTGATGATAATCCAATATTACACTTGCTATAAATTAACCGTATTGTCGTGGACAATGGGAATAGGAATTGCTTTATGAGAATGGCAGGAAGAAAAATGCTACAGTATATTCTCAACTATAATAATGTCTATATAAATTATTTAGTTCTATTGTGTAGATTATAGGTATTTAAAGATAACTTTCTTTTACAGCTTGTTTGAATGGTTGTTACGCATCGTTTCATATTGTATCGTATTGTATTATATTGTACTGTACTGTATTGTTTGATGAATACAATGTTTGGATAGATTATATCGTTTATTGTTGTTTCATGATATCACGCACCAGCAATATGAAGAATAAACTTGCAATATTATAAAGAAAAATTATGATACGGGATAAATTTATTATATATAAAAGGTAGGGTAAATGATAAAATAAAATTATTTAATAATAATGAAGGGTGAGATGAGAGAAAAAGATAAGATAACGATGCAACCACACCAAATCGGTCGTTACATAAAGTGACGCATTTCGTTGTTACGTAACAACGGATTTAATGATACGATACAATAAAATTTAAGTAATAACCAAAACAAACATCGTATTTAAAGTAACAATATATAATACAATAGAAAACTGCTTTAGCAAATAATTACTAAACCAATCAAGAATAAATTAATAGGATGAATCTCAGTTGAACTTAATAAATCCTAGACCAAACAAAACAAAGTTCTTGTATGATGAATTGGGGTTAGGAACATTAAATAGCGAATTTAATATGCTAGGATTGGCAAGACATACAATATCATAAATGTACAATAAATGCGAAAATGATAAGGGTTATAGTGTAAAGGAATCGCCACCCATGATTGTGCGATTGGGTGTTTCCTTTCTCTGATAACGTGGAAAGGTAAGTAATCAATCTGAGTTATGGGATCTTGAGATTTGTGTATAAAGATTGATCAACATGTTCTTGAATAAAGAGAATAAGACAACTCTTTCGTATATTCTTCTCTCAACTTTACAATATGTCTCGGTTCTCAAAAAGGGCAGATCCCCCTTTGTTCCCCATCTCCTCCTATTTATAAGGGACATTCCCAAAAAAATCCTAAAAAATACAACATAAAGAATATCCAAAGGAATATTCTTCCTGTCTATTTCTGAGTTTAAGTTACCGTTACTATCCTATATCAGCTGCTCGCTTCTAGTCGTTTGCCTTCATTTGAACGGCCGTCAGTCTTTGTGTCGTGGTCAACCCCGTGGTAGTGGTCCACAGACCTGGGTATTGTGCTTTTTATGTGTATCCTTTCATGATTGGTCACACCCTCCCTCTTCTTCCACCGGCGGAGGAGTTCTGTCGGTTTTACGAAGTCTGTCCAGCACAGCTGTCTCCGTACTTGTAAAAATCTTTTTGATGCTGACGAAGTATGCGGAGTTGGGTGGGTGTGAGGTTGACACCCGCCACCTTTTACATTTATTTTCCCCGAGCTTTCATAGAGGTACCATGATATATTTGCGACATCGCAGGACCTGGGGGTTGGTGGTTGGAATGGATGACAGGGCGAGCCGAAAGTTTTGGCACAAGTATTTTCTTCATCAAAACGGAGCACTTGGTGTCAGACCCTGCTGGATTTCCTGAGTAGTGGAATCATAACCGCAGGTGTCGTTGTCGTAAGCGTGTTATCTACTTTCATTCTTTCTATTTTTTATTCATTCGTGATTTTCCCGTACAGCTGAGAGGTATGCGCCTTTTCCCATCGTCGGCATTAAGGATTGGGTAGCTCGCGTGCTACCTTACATGGTGGGGATTCGAGATTGGGCCACTTTCTTCAAACGCTTCGGACCGAAGGTTCCGTCTAGTAAGTATTACTTTTGCTCTGACCTTCGGCTGTTTGCTATTACTTATTGATAAGATCCCTTTGTGGTGACATGCCGACGGATTTCCAAAAAGAAGGCTCCAGTCCCGGCATTTCGCCAGGCCATTGCATCAGCGGGGATGCAATTTACTATAGCAGAGTCCGTCTGCGGAGGTCGTACTCAGACTTTGCCAACAAGGGACCCTCCTCGGGATGCCGTTGTACGTGATGAGATCTCTCCCCGTCCTATCTACCATCTCGTATATGAATCTTCCAACGGAGATGAATCGCCATCGAGAAAGAGGAAGAGGGTGGAGCTTGGGAAGGCCGTCGCCAACGGCGTTGGAAAGAGGATAACCATTGGTTCGGGAGCGGCGTCATCGCGCAGGTCAGGCACAGGGGCCGTTTTCATGGCGGACGCCATTTTGGCGGGGAGGTCACCTAGGGCCGAAAAGAAATGCCAAGGCGGGGGATCTGTAAGATTTGCTGAAGGTGGCGTGTCGTCTGCTGCCGGAGGGGGTGGAGCCGTGCCTTCTGAGGACGATGGTTCAGGTTTGGACATCGATCCTGAAGATATGCGGGCCTTCTTGGAGAGAAATACACGCGTGGAAGTGAGGACGGAGGGTCCTAACCGACACGTAATCATTCCTATGGATTACGATCATTTGGCAAACTCCGAGCAGGCAGTGTCGGCATTTTCCCCTTTGTGTGTTGCTTCCGAGAACACGGCGCTTCAGGCGATGAGTGACGCGGAATTATCGTGGAGTATTTTCGGCATGGCTTTTGCGGGTAAGTGTTTTCGCTCTCCCCCTTTTTTGGATTTGTTTTGTATATGTAATCTACTTAAGTCGACTTTCTTTCCTCTGCATATCAGACTCTCATCATGGAGATTGAGCGCGATCGGAGGGATGAACGGAGGACGGCCGTCTTTGGGAAGGTGGACTCTAAGTACAAAGAGTACCGCACCAAGCACCATGCATTGGCTGATGTCTTCACTTAAGATAGCAATTTTTAGTTGTTTCACGATGGGCTTAAGCAAAAAGAGGAAGAGTTTGGCGCAGAAGGTTGAGGAGCTGAAAGAGCGGGACGACGAGCTGATGAGGGTCATTGGTCGATGTAGCGAGCTTGAGGCGGCCCTTAAGGCCAAGGATGATGAGCTTGAAGTAAGCAAGGGGATAACAGCCGAGAACGCCGACCTTCAGGCTCGGGCGGCCGCCTTAACTGCCGAACTTGGGCGAAGAGATGCGGAGGCTATCGACTTGAGGGGTGAATTGAGCGCTAATGCTGATGACTTGGCTCATGCTGAAAAGGGCAGAGTGACTGCCGTATCTGAAATAGCGGCCCTGGAAGACAACCTCCGTGTTTGTAGGTCTGAGCGGGACAATGAGGTGGAGACGTCAGCGCTCAAGGTGGCGAGATTAGAAAAACGGATCTAAGATCTGGAGGCGGAGTTGTCCGTGTTGAACGATCAGGTTGTTGCTCTGAAAGCAGAGGAAGTGCGACGGTAGTCCCAACCCTCCGCGTCATATACCTCAGCTGATCCCGTCGTGCAGCGGGAGTTGTATGACATGTGGCTCCATGCCGAGGCTCAGCTAGATGTATACAAGTCCCTGGAAGCTAACGGGAAGGTTTCCGAGGCAGAACTCGAGGGTGTACGTGTTAAAGCACGTGCAGCTCGTGAGGCCTGCGACTGTGATCCCGGTAAGCCTGGCAGAGACGATGTTGATGATGATGATATGGACAGGCTCGCTTCCGATTCTTGGTTAACCCATCGTAATTCGAGCGAAGTCAAAGTTTTACGTGATGGAGAATATAATGTTGCTTTATTTCACTCATTGGACCAAATGTTGTTTATTTCATTCACTGAACAATACTATACATGTTTGTTTCATACATATATTGGAAAAGTTTCCATGTATCTAGTCCCTTCATCGTTCGACCTGGAGAGACAATCGGTAGGCGGGGCGATGAATTATACATTAAACTTCGAGACGTCCCCTTCATCGCCTCGTTAAAAACCAACCCGAGAAAACCCAATTGGGACAAAACCCGGGCGAGGGAAAAAGAGTACGATTTTGGGGGGGCGTCCTTTTTCAGAAGTTGAAGTATTTGAGGTGAGCGACGTTCCAATTGTTTGGTAGTGGTTTTCCTTCCATTGTCTCTAGTTGGAATGCTCCTTTGCTTGCTGCTGCACTGATTTTGTATGGCCCACCCCAATTGATTCCTAATTTGCCTTCCTTCAGATCTTTGCTTGCCAGTGTTTTGGCTTTGACAACATAGTCTCCGACTTTGAGTGGTCATACTTTGACCTTTTTGTTGTAGTACCTTTCTGCCTGCTGTTTTCGGGCTACCATTCTTACGTAAGCCATGTCTCTTCGTTCTTCTACCTCGTCGAGGTGAGTCTTCTGTTCTCGTCGTTTTTCCGTCCACTTTCATTGGAGTACCTTAGGCTGGGCTCTCCGACCTCAACAGGTATCATGGCGTCGGTCCCGTAGACTAGCGAATATGGAGTTTTGATTGTGCTTGTTTTTGGCGTAGTACGATAGGCCCATAGTACCTCTGGTAGAAACTCTGGCCATAACCCTTTAGCGTCCTCGAGCTTTTTCTTTAAAATGTTCAATATTGTCTTGTTGGAGGATTCGCCTGACCGTTGCCTGCGGGATGGTATGGCATGGAGAGTATTCTCTTGATGCGCCATTTTTTGAAGAATGCGGTGGTCTTTCTCCCGGTGAATTGGGGCCCATTGTCACAACTGATTTCTTTAGGGATGCCAAAACGACATATGATATTCTTCCATATGAATGCGATCACTTCCTGTTCGCGTATTTGGGTGAATGCACCTGCTTCCACCCATTTGGAAAAGTAATCAGTTAAAACTAAAAGGAAACGTATCTTACCTCGACCTGTTGGGAGGGGTCCGGCGATATCCATTCCCCATTTGATGAACGCCTACGACGAGGTAACAGAGTTGAGATGTTCGCCCGCTTGATGTGTCATAGGTGCATATTTTTGGCATTGTTTGCATCTTTTGACATAATCTGCGTCTTTCTTTTTCATGGTGGGCCAATAATATCCTGCCCGAATAAGGCATCTGACTAGGGCTCTGTTGCCTGTATGAGCACCGCAATGGACTTCGTGTACTTCTTCGAGCACGCACCTCATCTGATTCGGCCCTAGGCATTTAGCCAAGGGGCCTCCGAACGTTCTCTTATATAGGTCGTGATTTAAGATGATGTACCTGGCCGCCTGCATCCGAAGCTTTTTGACTTCTTTTTTGTCTTGAGGGAGTACTCCTTCCTGCAAATATGTTATGATGCGGTTGCGCCAGTCCCAAGTCAAATTTATGAAATGTACCTCAAGTTGGTCTATTGATGAGTGAAGGAGGGTGACCACATTCTCCTTGGTGATATTTCTGGTTGTTGATGCCAGTTTGGCGAGGCCATCTACTTCGATGTTTTGTGACCGAGGTATCTGGTCGAGTCGACATTCATTGAATTCTGGCTATAATTTATGAATTTCTGCTTGATATTTCTGTCGCCTCTGCTCCTTGATTTGAAAAGTCCCTGTAACTTGGTTGATGACGAGTTGTGAGTCGCATCTGAGGACGACTCGTCGTGCTCCGTATTTGAGGGCTAGCTTTAATCCTGCAATCACGGCCTCATACTCGGCCTCATTATTAGTCATTTCGGGGACCCGTATGGACTGGCTAATAACTACGCCTAGGGGTGTGCATTTGATTTATCGATTCGATTTTGACCCTTATCGATAATTACTTATCGATTATCGATTTGTACATATGCTTATCGTTATCGTTTCAATAAGGTTTCGATTTTTTCGATTTCGATTTATCGATTTTGGGGGTTTATCGATTCGGTTATCGATTACACCAATAAGAAAATTTGC